>NW_026623592.1:179845-188980 GCF_030028575.1 Malurus melanocephalus
CCTTGCAGGCGCACTCGTAGCCCCCCGAGTAGTTGATGCAGAACTGGGAGCAGCAGGACTCCCCAGTCTCACACTCATCCACATCTGCAAGGCAAGGGCAGARCATTCAGCCCTGACAGAGCCTGAGCTGCTGCCACAGCTCTGCCCAGAGCTACTGGGCTGCAGCACTCACTGCTTTACACCTTCCTTCAACCTTATAAACACTGTCTGAATCCTGAATTACAGCAGCATCTGCCTTCCACCWTCTCCCAGAGCAGCCAGAGCCCTCCATGTCCTGGGAGAGGCATCTCCTCCACAAGCCTGAGCTGCCTGAGGGGATTTACAAACACCAGCTGGGCTCKCYGTGAGCAGGGACAGAACCTGAGGGRACGGCTGGAGCTGGGCCAGGGAGGTTTGGGYTGGAGATYRGGGAAAGGTTTTCCCCAGAGATGCACAGGGTGGGATTATTGGGGTGTCTGTGCAGGASTTGTACTGGATGATCCCTGTGTGTCCCTTCCAACTCWGAATATTCCAYGRTTCTATRAAAACAGACARCRAGGACCCACCARCCCTTAAAAACATTCTGTTTAACTGTAACCTACACTTGACCATTTACACTTCTTCACATTCCACCTCAGTCAATGCAAACTAACAATGCTCTGATYCAGCCAGGCATTCTGGACTGCAGCAGCCTGGTCGGTTCAGTTGTAGTTTTTGATAACTGATTTCCTGCTGCCTCCTCCCGCTCTGTGTCCATTCAGAAATTGGTATCACTGACACCACTGCTGTGGTGATCAGATAGAAGAGCTGAGCTGTTATCAGTGCACTGCAGGCTCCTGGCTGCTGCCAGGCTGCTGAGCAGGTCAGTGGCCATCCAAGGGCCACCTTGTCAGTGCTGAGTCTGCAAAACCTTCTGAACGTGGCCCAGCTGAGCAGCTGCAGATGGGGAAGGTCAGTGTCTCAATTAACCTTGGAAGGAGCACCAACTTCATGAGGAAACACGGGCAGGAGAAAGAAAATGTAATTAATCAATCGAGGTGAGGAGGTCAGTGTGGAAATGATTAATGCAGGTTATTTGAAGGCAGTGTTTTCCAGAAATGTCACAAGCTGAGCTCCTCTGCAGCACATCAGGTGATGCCTCGCTCTGGGTTCCAGCAACAGCCCCTTATTTGTGCAGGAATGCAAAATGTGCATCCAACAGAAAGGAGATTTTTACTGTTAAGAGCAACTTCTCATGTCCTCAGCTTTTCCCTCTGCTCTCCCCCTTCCTGTGCTGTGTCTGGAGTAACCACTTCCCTCTGAAATCCCCAGCAGAGCTGGGGTGTGGGCAGGAGGCTGCTGTGCAGCTGAACAGACCAGGCTGTGTAACCCAGACATCCACCCACCTCTGCGAGGCTCTGGCTCCTAATCTGCTTCCCAGACRTTTTTTGTTTTGCTTTTTAGGCTCCATCCTCACCCTCCTTGCAGACCTCAGTGCTTTCCTCCTCCTCTGCTCCTCCTCTCTCCTGCACTTGGCTTTTTTCTCTTGCAAGACTCATTTTGTCTGTAATGCCTCTCACACTCGTCAGTGCTCCCACCYTCTACCTCTTCTCATCATCTCATATCTCACCACTCTGCTTTGTGATGCCTGCTCCTTTTTCCAGCCCCCTTCTCTTCCTGGCTATTCTTAAAAATTGTAATGGCATGGTGACAGCAAGCCCAAAGCAGAATGARATACAGTTTGCAAGGCAAAAGCCATAAACAAAACAAACACCAAACAACAACAAAAAAAAAAAATCTCACAGCAGAATTGCTTCAAACATGAATGAAAGCTTTTCTCTCGAAACAAGCCCAAACCTAACTTTGTTACTTTCACCTCCCAAGTGAGACTTCTCACAGGCAGAAGTGTAACCTCACCACTAAGAAAATCTGATGGAAACATAGCAGACTCTGTGACACAAAGTGGAGTTTGTGCKTGAAGCACTTCAGAGTGGTTGTGCTGCTGCTCCCAGCCACTGGCTGAGAAGGGAAGGGRAACAAAGCCAGGCCTGTGATGCCTGGGCTGTCSCCAGTGAGACATGGCCATGGTAACMGGTGATGCACCAGGGCCATCTTCCATCCCTCCCCTTGTTAGGGACTCATCCCAGCATTGCCCAGAGCACAGCGAGTTGGAGCAGCACAGGAGGAGCACACCAGGGGCAGTGTTAATCAACACCTGCAGACAGAGGGGAGGTGTGGAGAAACATTTCCAGCTCTCCTGCAATCCCCAGGCCCTGGCACAGCCTGTCTCTGCCCCCAGCACACGTTACCTGTGCAGGTTTTGCCGTCCCCACCGAGGCGGTGGCCGCGGGCGCAGGAGCAGCGCGGTCCGGCAGCCGTGTGCTCGCAGCGCTGGGAGCAGCCGCCGTTCCCCTCCTGGCAGCTGTCCACAATCTCCATCTCAATGCCTTGCAGGGAAACAAACCAGAAGGATGTTAAAAAACAAGCCTGGGGGGAGTCACTGGAGCATCAGTTCTGTGGAACAGCAGCCTTGAGTGGTGTAGCAGTGAATATTAGCACCTCACAGCCTCTCCCCATAGGAGCAGGCTTTGGAGTCCCTGCTCCAGGTATTTGTTCCTGTGTCACAACAGRGGATGCTCTGGAATCCAGCCATGTGAAGCTGGCTCAGTGCTCCTGCAGCCTCCTGCTAAAGCAGTCTTCCCAGTTGCCTCAGATTTACACTCTGTTCAGACACAGTTCTCGCCCCAAACAAGGAAAAGAGCCATCCGAAGAGCCCAGGTGCTGCACATCTCCCCCACTCTGATCTGCTCCCTAAAGAACAGCTTTGAGTTTTGCATGAAATAGCAAAGAGCTGGATTTGGAGACATCCACCAAACACAAAGGCATTGGAACCTCCTCAGCAGAGTCCTGCTGGTGGAATGGACACCCAGCCAAACACAAAACAATCTCCAGATTCTGGACCTTGGATGTCCCTTCCAGGGGGACACAGCAGCTCCTCTGCTGTGACTTTGTCCCCGCACAGAGCCATTGCCAGCCACCTTCCCCCTGACAGACTTCCATCTCCTGCTCAGGTATTGGACATTCCTCACAACATCCTGGCCATTCCAATGRGAACCTTCCTACAGAAAAGGGAACACCAGGCCACCTCATTCCCTTCCTACTCCATCAAATGATTTCTCCAAGATGAAAAGAAACTAGAGACCCAATTATAAAGTTTTTCACGAAGGATTTAGCCAGCTTGTCTCGTTACAGAGCTATTTCTAGAGGAAATAATTTCTCCTGCTATATAGGGGAACTGAGAAACAYCCTTCCTAAAGGAGCCACTGTGTTTCCAAAAACACCCCAGCTCGGAGTGGTGGCCATCAGATCTGGCACAGAATTTCCCCAGACACATCTGTTGGTGGCTCTGKTCCCACCCCTCTTTGTGCTCCCAGGGAGCAACCTGCTTGCCAACAAGAAATGTAATTCCAGCTGGAAGAGGGTATAAATTAAGAGAATAAATATTGAGGGCTACAYCTCATACATAGTATGATTATTTGCACCAGGGAGGGGAAATCGTGTCTCCTGTCCAGTGTGCTAAGCTGGGATTTAGCAAACCCAGCGATTAAATGCAGAATCTGACTTTATACACGATCTTCATCATTTACTTTGTCTCAGTTCTTCATCAGTAAAASTGAAATAACAGCTCTTCCCCAGCCACTGGGGAAATGAAAGAATAAACAAAGATTGTAAATTGCTCAAACACTGGGATAATCCTGATCATAAATATATGCAGAATGTTTTTATTTTTATTGTTTACTCTGCAATATTGTACATGAGGCACAGAGAATCACCATCCCCTGAGATCTGCTGAGCATCCAGAAAAAAATATTATCAGAAAAGCACGATGCAATCTAAGTGGTCTAAACCTCTTTTCTATGCCTGTGACAGAACATTTCATATCTGTATATTAATCACACTTCCTCTGCCTTTGCACCTCTCACAGCTCCCCATCACCTATGAAATAACTCTCCAGGATGTCTCTCRCATAACTGGGTTTTGTTTTTAATGTATGTTAATGCTTTGAAACTGGATTTCATTCTTAATAACTGTTTCTTACACACACATTCTTAAATAAAGCACTCATTGTCTGGCAGGCAGCGTATTTTYCTAAGGAAGCTCTGCTGAAAGCTCTTGCACAGTATTATTAGATTGAATGATCTTTGCCCACCTCTCTGCTGAAACAGGTCATGCTTTTGTCTGCATTCCAGGGAGCTTATGTTAGGTCCATAATAACCCCAACTCTTCCACATCACCTCCTTTATTAATCTAAATTTGCCCTCAAGGGCAGGCCAGGGATCACCTATCAGCTAACAGCACTGGGAGCCCATTCCACTCCCCAGAAAAGCCGTGTTGATTAAGAAACCCCGCTGGCAAGAGGTAACTATGCAAGGAAAGACAACAGGGGCTCGTTTTAGTCTGGGAAATTTTAGTTGTTCAACTGCTTTTTTCATCCTCAATCTTTCCTTTTTTTTTTTTTTTTTTTTTCCTTTTTTAAAAAGCATCCTCTTAAGAGTGTCAGCAATCTCAGAAGAAACACAAGCAAATTCAGACAGGTAAAGGCAAGAGCTGAACATCACGGTGGGTTTCTCCTGCACCAGCTCTCTAAGAAGGCTGGAAGGAGGAGGAGGTGGAGGACAGGGATGAATACATTCCACAGAACAGCAGCATTCTGGTGGCTCTGCAGCAGAATTCACCAGGCTCTGAAGATAAACCAACAGGGCTATTTGCTCTTTGAAAGGCAGTAATTAAGGTCTGTGAACACAGCTTAGGAGCGTGTCACCCTGCAAGCCCAGCAGAGGAAGGAACAATATTAATCCTGAGCTTTTGCATGCATTAATTTTGCTGGGAACGCTCATCCCAGTGCATTAGGAGGAAGCAGAGCAGGGTGCAGCCCAAGGCTGCAGGGCTGTGCAGGTGTCACTTATTGCAGGTGTCACTTATTGCAGTGTCACTTATTGCAGTGTCACTTATTGCAGTGTCACTTATTGCAGTGTCACCTATTGCAGTGTCACCTATTGCAGTGTCACCTATTGCAGTGTCACCTATTGCAGTGTCACCTATTGCAGGTGTCACTTACGGTAGCACTGCCTCCCGTCCGCTCCCAGCTCGAATCCAGGGTTGCAGGCACAGCTGAAGGATCCCAGGCTGTTCACACAGCGATGGGCACACCTTGCCCTGCCTTCTGCACACTCATCGATGTCTGCAAGCACAGAGAGAGAGGCASAGTCACTCAGATGGATGCTGAAATAAAAAATAACACTGCTCTACGTGGACATGGCTGAATTTCCAAAATATCTGCTGAGAGGATTATCCTGATGTCMGTCTACAAAGGACGGTGCCTGATGAACCCAGGAGCACTGAGCTCACATTATTCTCCAAAACAATCTTATTTTCTAAGCACCATTGACCTTGAACTTCTCAGTGTGAACATTTACAGTATCAAACATTGTATYTGCAGTATGAGCCAAAGCAACTTGTTTATTATTCTGTAAAAATATGAAGAATGGCAAAAGAAGACCTCATGTGAAGAACTCAGAAGAAAGCCCTAACTCCCCAAACTCTGAAATTATCACCATGTCCTCAAGGCCACAATATTTGAATTAATGAAGCAGGAAATGGCTGATTATTTTCTGAATGTCAGACGATCTGGATTAAGTGGTGGCTGGGTTTCAGCAGGGACAATGGAGACAGATCATCTCTGTCACATCCCTGAATCCTACAGCTGCTTCTGCAGCAGTGGGGAAGCACCTGCTGCACCCAGAGCAGCCTCACCCTGCCTGAGATAAAAATAAAAAGGTGCAGAACCCAAAGTGGGGGGCTGCTCTTCCCCCTGTCAAGCAGGCTTCTCCTCAGCTTCATGCTCAGTCTGTATTTTAAGCTTAAATGCCTCCAAAGATGTCCATCTACCCAAAATCTCAGTAATTAGTTAAAAAAAAAAAAAATCAAACCACAAAAATTTACCCTAAATACAGCTGCAGTGGAGAACAGCTGCACAAAACACCGACCTCTGCTCAAAGAYTGGTTTCACACGTGGCAAACCCCTGATCCATCTCCTGCTCCTTCACGTTCTGACATTTTCCTGGCAAAACACAGATTATTCATTGCACCGACCCTGGGTCAGTGTGTTGCACGTGGGAGGGAGCAGCCTGAAGTGCAGCTCCTCACCTTTTATCCCCAAAAATCCACGTTCCAGCAGTTGTGTCCCTGCACATGAGCTGTGGAACTGCACTCCAGCACAAGGATCCTGACAAATGCAACCAGGCTCCTTGCAAAGAGGGGCCCCAGGCACTGCAAACACCACGTACTGCTCATGAAAATTTCAGGACAAATGACAGCTTCTCTGAATTAGCCACGTGAGCAGCAGCTGCTTAGAATAAAAAGGGTTATTTCTCCTTTTTTCTGTAATTGTCAGTTTGTGAGCAGACTGTGCTGGTGAATATTCTGTTCTCTTCTTCTTTTTAAACAAAAAAAATAAGAAGTTGAACCACAGCCACCATCCTGCACAGATTTCCTCCTGTCCTGCAGCTAATAGSTGAAGGATGACACTTCAGCTGCCCTCTGTCTCCTTGCAGCTCCGTTTCCAGAGAGCCAAACAACAGCTTGAATTTTGCAAAAGACACTGAGTAACTCCTAGGAGAAAAAATCCCAATAATTGTATATCCATGGTAAGACACGCTGCTTAATGATTCAAAAGATTGCTGCCATGAGGCTGGGGAGAAAATTTGTTCCAATATATARCACTGCAAGTTAACTCAGTGATTCAGTTTATCCATAAATCAACAGAAATGCCAATGTGTATCTGGGATAAAAGAGTAACAGTCTGACCCTACTGCAAAACCCACTGTTGTTCCCATCCACTCATCATGAGTGAAGTGTCTGCACTATTTGAAAGTATTTTTTATTTTCAATAATTACTCATGAGTAATTCCAGTGAGAGAAGATCACCAAGATGTGCCATTCTGCTCAAGAAAGGCTTACAGACAACTGAGCAGAATAGGGTAGGAAGTAAATATTTTGAAAGGCACTCAGGACCCTCTATATGAGACAATAATTTAAATATTGGCAAAATTTTGGCTGAGTTTTCAAAGGATGAGTTTAAAATTTGTATCTGAATATATATATATATATATATATACACATACATATACACACCCTGATCCTGACTTGGCTTTTAAGAATCTTTGCACCATAAAGTCCACAAGTGCTTTTTACTTCATAAAACTGCTAAACTACCTTCCAAGAGTTTCACTGAAAGAGAAAAGCAGGCATTTTGATCTCTAATTCCCCCACATTTTGGGTCAGAAACGTTACAGATCTTTTTGACAACCCCAGACTAAATAGAGGACTTTAGATTTCAACTTTTTAAGCTCCCCTCTTTGGAAATCTTACACATCATGATTTCTTCCTTCACAGTAGTTTCTCCATKAATATGGAAACAGTTCTCCAGCTAAAAAGCCCTTTGAATTCTAAATAGGTTTTCAGTGACCTGGTTCAGAGTTTCACTTGAACCAATTTTCCAGGAGCTGTATCTGGGACACTGTTTTAAAGGGACCCTACAAGAATAACACCAGAGCATTCACAAACCTGGAAAGCACAACTTGGGAGATCACAGAGGGATTTTCATCACTAAAAATGTCCTTCAAGACCACGGGCTGATGTAAGTATCACAGGGAAAAATGCTGCTCCAAAATGCACACAAATATTTGTGTCACACATTCCTTTCCACCCCCAGCTCAGAAAGCCARAGCACTGATTAATAATTTCCTTCACAAGAAAGATCCCAGAGTTTCTTACCTAAACACGACTTTTTGTCTGCAGAAAGAGAATGCCCTGGATGACACTCGCATTTTGCAATTCCTCGCTCATTCTGACAGATTTGTGAGCATCCTCCGTTCCCACTTGCACAGGGGTCTATCACTGAAACCAATTAGAGCACACTGTCAACTGAAAGGTCACTTTTTGCCTGGAAATRCTCTTACCTGCCATTGTTACGACTAACAACGAAGTAGCTGTAAGAGATTAGACTGGGAAAAAAAAAAAATGTGACAGCATTTGGTGTACAGTAAAGCTGCTGTTTTTTTTTTTTTTCTGAGTGCTCTTTCCTCTGTTGCTGGACAACATTTTTCAAAGAGTAACAACAATGCTTTAAACAGCAGGAAACTGAGCTTGTATTACATTGGAAGTAGGACAAAAAAAGACAACATTTTATTCTTATTTTGCTGTACCTGAACAGATTTTCAAGAGTTCTCGAAAGAACGGCAATTAGCACTCCGGTATGTGTGAATCCATAAACACACACAACAATGGAGTTCACCACAAAACAATGAATATTTAAAAGGCTCTAGAGGAAATAAACACTGAAGAGCCCCCAAAGACATCTCTCAGTCTATAAACATATGCCATTCATGTTGTACATCAAGGCTTTTTCCTTTTCTTGAACAATAACACACCTTTTCAAGGATAAGCTGCTCTAAGTGGTAAGTACTTGGAAAAACTTTTATGAATTTCSTACAGAAGCCTCTACCTGGAAGATTTCCCTGTGTTTTATGGGTTTATTTCTGGAAAATGTACCTGTTGGAAGCATACTGTCCCAATAAAGACTTGGTACACCATGACTGTTCAGGAAGATCTGATTTGGATTAAGATCTGACATCCTGCACCAGGCTGAGGTTATGCTCTGAAGCTCTCATTACACTGAAATTGTGGTGAAGAACACTCTGGAGGTAAATCAGGGGGACACCTTGAAAATGCATCCCCTGGAGTTCTGCTCAGCTTCAGATAAAACTTCTCAAAAGCTCCACCTGTTTCCTTACCATTCCAACTCTAGTTCAGTTTTAGCATTTCACTAATTACKGTCTGATTTGAGGCAGTTCACCAGCATTCCTCACTTGCTTCCAGCCCAATTTCTCCTTGCCCTGCTCTGTACACGCCACCTTCTCTCAGAGCCCCAGAGAAAAGCCAACATCAGCTCAACAACCCTACAGTCTGGTTTGAGGAACCCTGGGGAAGGGCTGAAGGAGTTTTGCTCCAGATCTCCTGGTGGCTATTTAGGAGAGAAAAATCTCCACTTCATGTGGATTTAAACATAGGGCAGGGCTTTTTCTGTCACTTTTCAGTGCAGCCAAGTGGCATTTT
>NW_026623592.1:189111-195912 GCF_030028575.1 Malurus melanocephalus
AAAAGCACTGTTAGGGATGTAGAGCTGAAATTGGACTTCTGACACGATAGGTTGCAAATAGGTTTCCAAGGAACAGCAGTGCTTCATCGTGCGTGACGCTTGCAAGGCTGACAAGTTGGCTCTGCAGCCCGACAATTTGCGGTCTACAAAGGATTTAGCTCCAAGCAAGAGCTCGCTCCTTGCTGATATGAAATATTGAGTTATTTGCCGATTCTTTTTCTATTTGGGTAAATTAAATGAAATCGCTATCAAACAGCATCTGTTAAACCTGAATATTATGGAGGTTTTTCAGAGCAAAGCTGAAGCTTTAATTTGAGGATGATTACAGCAGGGAGTAAAGCTTGTAATGCTCTGMGACATGACAACAGGCAAACAACAAATTACATGGTAGATGTTAGTAAAACACAGTAATTCAAATAAAGATAGCAGCCTTGGAAATCCTTGGATGAGGTAAGTTTGCAAAGGAAAGATCTTCAGGACATCAGGCAATCAGTGACTGACTTGCTTTCCAGTGACACGTCTGTTCCTGTTCTAGGCAGGTTTCAGAAAAAGCAAAAAATAACTCATTAGTGTTCTTTCTTTTCACACTTTTGCCTCTTACTGGTTCATTTAATAACTTTGTAGGTAACAGGCTCCATCCTACAAAGCTCTACTCCAAGCTGTTAAACACTATGGTGAAAATTTTCTTGGCGTGGTTTCATCTCCCAGGTGCCTCAGGACACAGAATCACGGAATGGTTTGGGTTGGAAGGGACCTTAAAGCCCATCCAGTGCCACCTCTGGCATGGCAGGGACACCTTCCACTGCCCCAGTCTGTCCAAGCCCTGTCCAACCTGGCCTTGGACACCCCCAGGGATGGGGCAGAGCTCCCAATCCTTTATTTCTGTAAAGAACAGGGTCTCCAGTCTTGCCATAACCCCTAGAGCACCTAAAGTAAAGAGGTTTGGACCTTATCAAATTAATTTTCTTGTTCACAGCAGGCATAACTTCACACTGGAGGAAATATGAAGWGGTAAAGAGCCAAATTGCCAGGTTTGGTGTTTCTCTAAGGCTTYCCAGGGCTGTGGGTGCAGCATTYGCTCCCAAGGAATCCACAGGGATGRACACACACCTGCACAACACCTACAGCTGCTGTGATGGATTGTCACCTGCTGTGGCAAACACCCTCGTGACATTGTGGTTTCTCCATCCAAACCATGACTGGAGCAGCCAAAGCTTTGTGGTTGGAATATAAAAAACCAGCCAGGCCCACTTCGTCCCACCTCTTCCACTTGAAACACCTCAAACTGACAAACCAAAGGCATCCATGAGCGCTTCAGCCTCATCTGTGCCTGTAAAATCTTGCCCATAGGCTCACCTAGCACTTTTCTGTCCCAGACATTCTTCATTCAGGTGTTTTTGGAGAGAAATGCATCCTTCTCTGGCTTTATTTCGCAAGCTGAGCCCTGCTTGCAGGACAGATCCAGGAACAGCTGCCCTCCTGAGGGGGCTGCATTTATTTATTTTGATTTAAACACCCTGAGGTGAGCAGCACCCAGGTAATGCCTGACCTGCAGACAAGGCTGACCTTTCCCCTTCTCCACGGGTCAGCAATTCCTGGCTGGTGATAAATTCTTGCCTTTGGTGGGTGGCTGACCCTCTTCAGCCCCACCACGGGAGGGGGTGAACAGTGGTGGCCAAAGCTGCCATTTTTGGGGTCCCAGGCTGCTGGTTTGGCTGCTGGGCTGACCAGTCCTGGCAGCTGGAACAGAGGATGAGGTTGCCCACAGCAGCTTGAGCTGTGCCATGACCACTCCAGGACAACACTGAGCCCACCAGGCTGGCCACACTGACCCTACCACGGCCCCAACTCCATAAATCCCACCCCAAACCCCTATGCAGGGGTCTGCTCAGCCAGCTGGCCAAGAACATCTTGAGATGTCAGGAAATGGGATGGAGAACAGCAGAGGAAGGTTTCTGACACCCCTTCTCCATAAAGCTCCCCTTTTCTGACTCTTCCTCACAATCTCAGGGACAAAATGTGACCATCCCATGGGACACAGACCCCAACCAGGCTGTGGGTGCAGCTCTGTGGAGGGCAGGGCTGCAGGGGAAATGCTCTCTGCACAATCTGAACAGCAGGATTTACTCACACTTCATACACAGCGTACAAAATCTCCTCTGAGCAGAAGAGGAGCCATATGGAAACAGTTTTGTGACAGGAATTTCAGCTCAATAAATCCATGAATTTGGCCCTCTCTCTCTCTGGCATGTTGGAGGGTGTGTGTGTGTGCTGGGGAATGGGGGGGCTGCCTCACAAACTGATGAATATGTGAAGATATACGAGGAGAGAAAAACAACAATCAAACCCAAAGGTAGCACTGCTGTTCTGCTGGAGAGAGGGCTCAGAAGCCTGAAGGGCAGGATGAATGAATCAGGCTGTGATAAGCCAAAAGGAGATAAAGACAAGACTTTTTGTAGGCTAAAGCGTGTAATACAGGCAAACTCTGTGTGCAACTTGATGAGTAATAAAATGTTAGAATTAAATCATGATGGAGTTCCTAGCTCATGTCATCACCATCAGCATGCAAGGAACAGCCAGGGATGTACAAGACCCAAATCTTGTTCAGAGTTGTGATTCAAAGTGAACCTCACACCTCAAACACGTGTCAGCTTAAAATACTGATAAATAAACAATCCTAAAGCAGCTTTTGGCACACAGAGGGAAACAAGAATGAGCACAGTGACCCCAAACACCATCCTGGGGTGTTTTAAACTGCCTTTACAGCGTGTCTTCAGGCAGAACTCACCTTCACAGGATTTGGCATCTGCCCTCAGCTGGTATCCTGGCTGGCACTGGCACTTGTAGTGATCCTCACCGAGCTGAACACACTCCTGCTCACATCCCCCATTGTTAACACTGCAGGAATTGACAGCTGGAGCCAAGGAAGAATTGGAAGAACGCACATCAGCAACCTGAGAAACTAATTTCATATTTTAAATACAAAAATGACAGCAAAACCAGGCTGACCAGCTCTCAGAAGTGCAGCTGCCCCCAGCCCTGAGCGCCTGCTCGTCCCTGGCAGAGTCCCACAGCCCCAAATCCTGATCCCAGGAGAGGCAGCTGAGATCTGAGAGCTGCAGAGCTGACTGAAGCACAGCACCCTTTGATCTGACAGCACCAGAGCACAGAGAATCGCCGAGGTAAGGAGGGGGGAAAGGAACAGCCCTGCTGGCACTTGCCCATTGATTATCTTTTCCTCTCCTTGCTTTCATTGATTAAAAACAGTAATTGTCTTTCAGGCTGGTTTCTTCAGGCTCATACATAAAATAATGCAAATGACAGCAGCCACAGGCTGTGCAGGACAGACTCACACAGCAAACCACAGGAACAGGGCATCCTCAGCGCATCTTTAATGATGCTGCTTTTTTACCCCAGCAAATTAATATTCCTTTTTTGTTCCACACATATCCCTGGCCTCTGGAGAAACATTTCTCCCCCTGACAAAACATGTTAACACACACCCACACCTATTCACAYGCTGCATGTAAAAATAAGAGCGATGGTTTGACGCTGCTGTTGTGCTGTACCAGTGAAAGTGTGCGTGCATGGCTGCATCCAGATCGATTTTAACAGCAGGGATGGAGTATGGAGGGATTTAAATTAGGTGTTAGGATGAAATTTGTGACTCTGAGGCTGCCCCTGGATCCCTGGAAGTGTCCAAGGCCGGGTTGGACAGGGCTTGGAGCACCCTGGGATGGTGGAAGGTGTCCCTGCCCACGGCAGGGGTGGAATGGGATGAGCTCTGAGCACCTTTCCCACCCAAACCATTCTATGATTCCATGTTCTCCATGAATAGCTGGAAAGACCATTTTGTCCTTCATGGAATGTACCAAACTGAACACAGTGAATTCAGCCAACAGCTTTGATACTTGCTTTAGCAATATTCGTATTTTTCATTTAGCTGTAACACACATCAGCAAATGCTCGTTGCAAAACCTKCTACAGCATTCGTTTCACCCCGTGCCACCAATTAGCAAACCCTGGGTTTGTGCAGTCAAGTGTGTGTTAAAAAGGTGRAAAGAAAAGCAAATTTTTACATTCTCCTGGATGCACACACAGCAGGAGGCAGGAGGCACCTCAGTGCACAGGAACCTGACCTTGGCTTCTGATCTCCACCTGTGCCCACCAACTTCTGCCCCGTCAGAGACACAAAAAAGCAGCTCCATGTCCTACACAGGAGACWGCAGACCCCATAAGCTGTGAGCTTCCAGCTCCCTGCACATTTGTATCCAAAGCCCTGCTTTCCAGCAAGAATATTCAAATCAGATGAAAATATTTCAGAAGAYGAAAAACATCTTAAATCCAAGTGACAGAATATACATCTCGGCTTTTGGAAGTGCCATTTTCTCCCTCTGTTTCTGGGCACGGGCCAATTTGGATGCAAGGGGAGATAAGCAGCAACCTGTTGTGATGGGAATTTAGGGGGGATTTGAAGGTGGGAAGGGACAGGTGTGAAATCCAGTGCTGGGGGGATTGTGCTGCCTAATTTGGGGTGCCAGGGGTTCCTCTGGAGCAGCCAGGGAAGGTTTGTCAGGGCTGCTGCTGGAGCAGCACGCTGGATCTGTGAGAGGAAGTGCCAGACTGCAGGAGAAGAGGCTGCAGGGACAGGACAGGATGGATGTTTTTGGATGGATGTTTTGGATCAGCAGCACAGCTCTGATCAGAACMAGGGAGGGATCTGACACCTCGTGGGTCCAACTCCATCGGGCACAAAGGRGTTTGTGCCTGCAGGTCTGAGCATCTCCACAGGCTCCAGGCAGAAATACAGCCTGACATTCACTCTCAAAGATTTAYTGCTGAAATTTGGGAGAAACCCAGCCCTGATGTGGATGCCAGACAGGCTGGGGATGGTGCCAAGGGAGGGAGGTGGTGTCTGGGGAAGAGGACAGTGGTGGGAGACACCGTGTGGGAAACAGAAGGATCACAGAATGGTTTGGGTTGGTTTTAAAGGTCATCTCATCCTATCTCTGCCATGGCAGGGACACCTCCCACTGTCCCAGGCTGCTCCAGCCCCAATGTCCAGCCTGGCCTTGGGCACTGCCAGGGATCCAGGGGCAGCCACAGCTTCTCTGGGCACCCTGTGCCAGGGCCTGCCCACCCTCACAGGGAACAATTCCTGCCCAATATCCCATCCAACCCTGCTCTCTGACAATTCAAAGCCATTCTGTCTCATCCTGTCACAACATGTCCTTGTGAAAAGTCCCTCTCCWGCTCTCTCATAGGCCCAATCTGATGATAGTAAAGAAATGCACGTTTCTCAACCTATTATTTTTATAATAATGTGTCACATTTTTACAAAGAGCTGCCTCTGGAGCCACAGTYAGACACATGCATAGCAACCATGGGCTTAGAACAGGCAATCTCTTCCAACCTATGTTTTCCATTGCCTTAAATCCAACCCTGGCAATGACGAGAAATGCAACTTCAGACATACAGAGCTTGTATTTATGTTGGGAAACAAAGATTACAGATTTGTAGAGACTTTCTTTGTTACTTTCTCTATTAAGAGCCTTAGTCTGCTAAAATCTTCCTAAAAACCCTGCATCTCAACAGTTTCTGCACACAAAGCAGACATCAAAGGTAACAGCTGGCACCAGAGATGAATCAGGGTCTAACGGCTCTGCCCTGTTTTCACTTCCAGGAGTTCAAACACGAATAAATCCCACTGAAGAMAACGAATCTACAACAATCCAAACCCACAGCCTGATACTACAATAAACACGTTCTTTCTGAGTTTCAGCTTTTCTGATACCAGCTGGTTAAACTCCAGCAAAGTCAAACTCATTGCATTAACATAATCAAGGCATTACAAACAAAACAAACAAAAAAAAAAATTTGGACAGTGTCGCAGTGAGTATTTGGTCTGGCACGTGTGTTTGAAAATGAATTCAATATTGAGCAAAATTTGTGGGACCAAAAAGCTGAAGGAAGGAAAGGAGCATTGAAAAACACGGGATTTTAGCATGGCCTGAGATATTGGATAAGATCAAAGAATTCAGGAATGAAGCAGTTTACTTTCACACATTGGTCATCACTGAGCAAGGCAGCCCACCCTGGAGATTCTTTGCCTTAGAATGTGAGCAGAAGTTTATAATGAGAGCAGGAAAAATGACAAAAGCAGATTTCCTCTGAAATTCCATGTATTTTGAGGCTCCTACTGGCAGTGGAGGGATGGACCAACAGCAGCCAGCCAGGATCCCCAACACCCTGTGATGAGGTGGCAGCAGCACCAGACTCGCTGGGAAGAACTTGTGACAGAAATTTCAGCAATATTCCACAAATTGCATGAGAAAGTTTCTCATCCCAGGTTTTTGAGCCTTCAGATGTAGGCTGAATATCTTACAAGATGATAGATCCACTTCCTTATGTATGGGAGATTTCCAAACCATCCAGGCTGCAAAATCTGCTTCCCCTCAAAYGGTTTTGGCACTTTTGTTCCCACAAACACAGGGTTGCCAAAAGAGAAAGAGAAGACGTGGAAAGAATGAACATAACAGCAATCTGGGCTGGGCTGAGCCTCTCTAAAGGGACTCTTGTTTCTTATTTCTGCAGCTGAGAACAGGGTTCAACACCCTCCCTCAGCATCCTCTACATCCATTATCACACAGCAGTGCTCTCAAACTCCTGACTCTCATCTTAGGGTTCATTTCTGTTTCTCCTTGGTCATTTCTGAGACACTGCAAAGATAATCACTCTATGAAGTATTTCATTCCATGAACACCATAACAAAAAAAAAAACCAAAAAAAACAAAAAAAAAA
>NW_026623592.1:196629-209890 GCF_030028575.1 Malurus melanocephalus
CACTTCGGCAGCACAGCAAAGCAAAGTGGAATTTTATGGTGTTCCACTTTATTCCAAGTTCCTGCAGGCACTGCCTCTGTAKTCTCTGCTTCTGAAACCCTTGTTAATTAGAGTGATTTGTGATGGCGGTTTCATTGGGGTCAAGAGAAAAATATGGGGAAAGAATTAGGGTTAAATAACACATCTGTAGGAACTGCTGGTCAAAAGTTTGGCTTTTACAGAAATTTGTTGTATGGAGTTTTCCTTTTACATCAGACCTTTAATCCTATTTGTTCTTGGGGGTACAAGAAGATACAATGACATAAATGGAGAACAGCCACGTTCTTCACCACCATTACATTTTCAACTGTGGAAAGCACAGAGAGATTKGAAGGAAAATTTTAAAAGAATGAGGATTTTGCACCACATTTTCTGTGATTCTTGTCATAGAATGGCTTGGGTTGGAGCAGACCTTAAAGTTCATCTCAGTCCAGCTCCTTGCCAAGATGAACTTGCCATAAAGTTCATCTCAGTCCAGCTCCTTCCACTACCCCAGGCTGGTCCAAGCTTCATCCACAGCCTGGCTGGGGACACTTCAAGGGATGGGGAAAAACACTGTCCCTCATTATTCCCTTTATTCACCTGAACTTTCCACAGCATCTTCTCAGATGAGCTCCCAAAATAACGACTTGAGCTCCTGCTGATAGCTCTTCCAAAGCTAAGCAGGTATCATTCCATATTTCAGGGGATTTTAGAGGGTTACATTCAGTCAAACGAAGAGGGAAACAAGCATTAAACCAGCCTGAGAACTGCTGTAAATTTCATCTGAAAATGATGGACAATGATGGACAAAGATCAAGAACATTTTAAAAAAAACAGGTGAAGGTCTGAGACAGACCCAAAAGTGTGAATTTCCAGAAGTACCACGTAAGCATTTTCTGCACCTCTCCAGCAATGCCAAGCTACTGTAAATAGCATTTGATTGACATGTTGACACCATTACCTTAAAAATCAACACAGAGGTCATTGGAAATAAGGGTCAATTAGTACATTCCCAGAAAAAAAAATTCACCTGGCAGATGTTTGCCTAGATTTGGTCTGTCCTTTCCTTAGCAGTCCCCAGGGATGGCAACTCCACCTCCCACCACCTCCCCCAGGGGCGATGCCGATTCCAAATTACCCCAAACGCCAAAAATATTTTCCTCCCCAAGCTGAGCCTCCCTCCTGCAGCAGATACCTACAGAGAGCCCCCCTTTCAGCACTCCTGCTGATTTAATTGCTCCTTAGATCATGTTCTGAAATCATCTCAGGGGAGGCAAATCCACAACTGCTCCTGTGGGGAACAGAGTCAGCAGTGAAGGAATTTTCCCCCGTACTGCATTTGAGGAACAAGGGGTCTGGCTTTCATATTTTTGCCATGGCAGTGTCTGTTTTGCATTTAACTACCATGGTTTATGTATTTTTTAATGCTTTTATGTTTATTCCATTTGAGAAAATCTAATCTAAGTTAGCTGAAAGAGGAAGTTTTAAAGAAGACTGGGAAACGTGCAACATCCCACTCCTGAGGAAATGTATTTATAAAGTTAAAATTTAATACTCCTCATGTGAATTTCCCTCACCTAAAATGAAGTCCTGGTGTTGACTGGTGCTCAAATTCAGACCATTTGCTAACATGCATCACTTTTTGATCTTTTTGCTGTATTTGTTGTTTTATTAGACTGTATACTACATACATACCCTACTGCCTGGAGACATCTGGGTTATGCTTTTTTTTAAGCAGAAATTTTGCTTTTTAAAATGTAAACAGTAAACAGCAAATGTTATTCACCTTGCTGAATTCCATACTGCTAAGAACCAGACTGCTGAAAAATGCCAGGACAAAATCAAACCCAGGAAACTCTTTGTACAGAGTATCAGAGAAATAAAATAAGTAAAAAGACTCAGAAAAATAGAASAAGGAAGCAGCTGAACCACATAGCATGCCACGTTCTAGTATTTATACCTCAATAAACTCAAATGCTGGGAGCTTCAGTATTTTAATTTTATAGGCTACGATCAGCTGGAGAATTTCTCTCATATACCAAACTCAGTTTCGAGTTCGGATATTGGCACTTACAGAGGAGAAAAAACAGCCCAGCTAATAAAAACGAGCCAGGAGTTGGTGATATTTGTTACCCCSATTTGGAGATTTAAAGGAGTGACTTGGTTTATGGGGAATCCCTGCACCCAGTGGTTTCTCTTTTCTCTACAGCATCTCCCTCGTGCTGGCAGCAGCGTGGCTGAAAGGCAGCGTCATTCAGAGCAAAATAAAAGATCCTAAAGCACTGTTATTTATAAAATAAATAAGTATTTTTATACTACCCTGAGACTCCCTGCAGCAAGCACAGGCGAGCCCCAGGAGCCCCAAGTGCAGCTCCACGGCGCCGCAGGAGCAGCAAATTCGATGACAGACGATCCCTCCCAGCCCCAGACTTCCTCTGCAAGATCAATATTTTAAGGATTATATGCTGAAAGATTCCTTCACATCCCACTGATAAAATCAAGAGGAACTCGAGGCACAGTCGCCTTTCCACGTCTCCTCCATCTCSAGGCCAGGAAACAGCTCCGTCCCCGGCTACAGCAGAAAAATTCTGTCATTATTTCATCTGGGGAGCAGTCTGCAAAGCAGACACTGATACAAATGCTTCAACTGCATCTGAAAGTTTAAAAAAGTCTAAACTATGTGGGCTTTTACAATCAAATTGCTGGGCTAGGAAAGGACACAGAGAGCAGGAGAGCAGCAGTTTGTGCCTGGGGCAGGGGTGGAAATGTCACCACCCCTGGAGTGTGGATTTGGCACTCGAGGACAGGGTGTGATGCTGARCTCAAAGGTGGTGCTGGSYYTGATGATSTTAAARGTCTTTTCCAACCTTAATGACTGTAAGACTTTGGGATTATTTATTTATTTATTTACTAGTTTTTGGCAAAASCCCTTTACTTTGTCAAGCCAAGAACACCACAGAGAGGCAGACACCAAACAGCTGTGAGCATCACCCACCCCACAAACACCAGAGACTTCAGAGGGATGGAAAGGTTTCTGGAGCTGATGTGAGAACCCRTTCTGGGTCTGTGCTGGCCCAGTCAGAGGCTCACAGGGACCAAACTCCACCACACCTCTGCAGATCCAGCACAAATCACTTTTCACCAAATGCTTAAGAAATACTACATAAAACTGGAATGAATGACACACAAACATTTCCATTTTCCAGCCTCCACAATCCCCCAGCCCACTGCAGAAAGTGTGAGAACAACAGAAGCAGGGGAACACAAACCCCTGCTTGTATTCAAGTTTGTGCTGATGGTTTTAAAYTCAGATGATAATTAAAAAGAGTTAYGGYGAYTATTTATAAAAAAGATCATGACCAGAAAGAAGAAACATGCTCTAGTCTTTGCAGGATTATCTTAAAAATCTGTAAAATGAGGGTTTGTCTATTCTTTACCCAGGGAGTTCTGTGGGTCTGTGGTGCCCTCAAAATATTGTGAGGATCAGCCAGGAATGATGGAGAGAGAGAAAAAGGGAAGATTGAATCTGAAGTACCACAAGGAGCCKTAAGTGGCTCTATTTAAAATTATCACAAGTGGATAAACTGTTCAACTYCAACAGAGATTTGGAAATAAACTCCAACAATCTGGCTCACCCCTCCCTTGCCCTGACCAGCTCCCCCAGTCTCTTCAGCTGCAGATCATCCCATCCATCTGATGTGAAAACTCTGATTGTTTGCTTTTTAATGTGATATTTTAAATCAACAAAGATGCACAGCAATGCTTTGCCTTCTGTTATTTGCAACCACACTGTTGCTACTCTCTTTTCTGTATTCCAAACCTCACAAAAGTTATCAAGTGAAAATATCATATGGTCTTTCCCCACTAATTACATGGTGGATTTTACACATTAATTTACTGTGTTTTTCAATTAAATAATTTATGTACTCGTGGAGGGAAGGGAAACAGGCTTGGTTCCCAGACATTCTCAAGTTGATCACAAAAGTCAGAAATTATTCTAYAAAAGTCAAACCTAAAGCAAGACCCTGGTATTGCTGAAAGAAGGTAAAYTTATAACAGATTGAACTCACAGCTTCCTTTAAATCAGAGTCACTCAAATCTCAAGCTTGGAAATGTCCAAAATTTGACAATTTTGAATCCACTCACAACTGCAGTCTCTGCTAAGCATGACATAATTTGATCTTGCAGCAGAAGTTTGGTTTTACTAACACTGAAATTATTTTCAGGGTTTGAAATTTCTGTTGCTAGAAAAATATTTGGCCATCTTTTCCACAATAAAAGAAGTTTTACATTGGTATTGACTCTGGGAAGGAAAACACAAATTTAAAGTCTGGAAAAAAAAAGGTGWCTGGAAAGAATTACATTGTCCTGACAAAGACCCAGGTAATTTGAATTAATTGAATTTGAATTCAGGATGGGGGAGGAATATATCAAAAACAGTCTAAGACTTTTTTCTTCCTTTTTAAAAAAAAAAAATTATGAAGATTATTTTCATGGTAAGACTGRCACAAGGCAACCACTGAAAGTGGTGAGTTTTTCCTCACCAATGCCTGGACACTGCTGTCCCCCAGGAGATCTCCTGGAGTGATGTGAAAAGTGAAAATTTGCCAAAATTTGCACTGCCCATTTCTGCTCCCTGCCCATGCCTGACGTGCCACTCTCTCACGAGATATTTAACAGTGGTTTAGCTCAATAAACATCCAAGAGCCCCTCATCCACCACTCTAAATGCAAACCATATGCTGCAGATGAAAACCCTGAGCATTATAATTAGAACTGTCCATTCAATTTAAACAAAGTCAAGAATGAGGACTATTTCAAATTCAATAAACAGGCCGTTTCAAAGCGTAGACACTGTGGAGGACAAGCTTAACAACTTAATTGACAGGTAAAGCTTCATTTCTAATCCTCATTTTGATATCATCTGTAGCCTCAGGAGTCAAAACACATCACTGCTCAGTGCTCAAAATATGCAGAGAAAATGAAAATGTCAGCTGAATGAAAAAAAAAAAAAAAGGGGAAGCATCTGTTTGATAGCTGTGTAAGCCTGTGATATGTAAACTGCTTTGGAGTCAAGCAGCCCTAATTAGAGTTTCAAGGAATTCTTCATTAAATATATGCACACAGAAACATATATATCTGYATATATATACACACATTTTAAGCAATTATTGAAACTAGACAGTTTACAAGAAAACCAGGCTATAGAATTAAAGTGAGGAATGAGATAATTTCAGGGACAGACCTCAGACAATGCTGTGATGTTTTCATACAGCCATGAAGAAATAAATTTCTCCCTCTTTTCACAAAGCAGTTCTGCATGTTTTTCTCCAGTGTAAGTACTTAAAACAAAAAAAGAACGATCTGTTTTAGGATCTCGGTGCAGTGCATAACATCTCAGCAAAGAAAAGCCAAAAAAGGAGGAGTGAKAGGGTTACCAACCTCCACAGTGGGGTCAAACCAACAGATRTTTTGGCAACTTCACCCCCTTGACRACTCCAACTCCCATCAATAMAAAACCCACACAGATGGACACAAACTCTCAGCAGAGAACTGTGCCAGGGTAAGTGAATGACCACATGAAAAAACGAGGGAATACAAGCTGAGGAATGACAAACCAGATAAAGGGGTAACTTAGGCTCCTAAAAAATCCATTTACATACTGAAAAAAACCAGCTTCATTAATGTCATTGCTTCCAGTAAAAGAGAGGTGCATACACCAGCTGTAAACTGGGATGTCACAAGGGAACGTTTTGCCTGTGCTGAAAGACAAGAACCAAAATTTTCTGTAATTTCAGAGAAAGGTTTAGAGATCACCACAATCAGCAGCCACTGCAAGATTTTCTGATGTGGGGCAGAATGGCAGAAGGAAAAATTTATTATGGGTCTGTCAATTTTTAAATAGAGCTGGGCCCTGCTGGGAGGAGGGCAGGTGGCAAAGGAGGAGAGGATCTCTGCAAGGAGATGCACTTCATAAAATGACAGTGTGATACAGCACAAACTCCTCGTGTGGCCTCAGATCTGAGGGGCGTTAGGGAGGTTTATGTGTTGGGCCATCAGCATCTTCTCCCAGCAGGATGCAGCAGATTGCAGGAACAGCTCTGGAATAAAAAGGRAGGAATGCCTGATGAGATGAGAACACCTGGATTCTGCCAGCAGCAATATCAGTGCTCACTTGCTGGGCTCTGTGTCTGTGCCCCAGCAGAATGCAGAGAAATTTCGTGTTTTCCATGAACAGTGGGTGAAATACACACAGGAAAATCACAATCACATGAGGACCTTCGTGATTTGGTGTTTCCAGTTTAAGCAGCACAGACACTGGGCTGGCTGGGATACAGATGTGGGGGAGATACAGATGTGGGGAAGATACAGAAGGGCTGGAAATACAGATGTGGGGAAGATATAGAATGGGTGGAAATGCAGATGTGAAGGAGATACAGATGGGGTGGAAATACAAATGTGGGGAAGATACAGAAGGGCTGGAAATACAGATATAGAAGAGATTCAGAAGGGGTGGAAATACAGATGTGAGGAAAATACAGATGGGGTAGAAATACTGGTGTGGGGAAGATACAGAACAGGTGGAAATAGAGATGTGGAGGAGATAAAGATGCAGTGGAAACACAGATATGTGGGAAATCCAGATGTGGGGAATACAGATGTGGAAATGCAGATGTGGGGGAAATGCAGATGTGGTTTGTGACAAAACTGGGCAGCACCAGGAGGGCACAGGAACCATTCAGCCACCACCCTCCACCTCTGCCCCTCTGAGACCACAGCACAGCCTCCTCCCCTCTGTCCCAGCTGGCTCCTGGCACTGCTCTACAGCCATGGGTGACACTTCAGGTGCCACCAAAGCCCCAATCCCCTGCTGGAGCCATCCCAGCTCCAGGACAATCTGCGACAGAAACTGCCAGCAAGCAAAAAACAGCATTTTACACAGATTTTCTTGCTCTGCTTCCTTTATGACATAAATCACATGGGACTCTGCAGAGATTCAGCCACAGGAAGCGAGAAATGACATTAATACATCCAAAACCTGCTCGTCTCAGTTTCCAGAGCTGGATCCATGGATCACAGCGTGGTTTGGGTTGGAAGGGACCTTGAAGATCAGTCAGTCCTAACTCCCTTGCCATGGGCAGGGACACCTTCCATGATCCCAGGGTGCTCCAAACCCTGTCCAACCTCACACCTTGGACACTTCCAGGGACAGGGCAGCCACAGATTCTCTGGGAAACCTTTGCCAGGGCCTCAGCAACCTCACAGTAAATCATTTCTTCCAAATCTGATCTAAACCTGCCCTCTGTCAGTTTGAAACCATTTCCCTCTCTTTTATCACTCACACCTTTGTCCAAAGTTCTCCTCCACCTCTCTTGGAGCCTCTTTAGGCACTGGAAGGGGCTCTGAGGTCTCCCCAGACACTTCTCCAGCCTAAACCATCACAACTCTCTCACCCTGTCTTTGTAGGAATAAATGTCACCAGGCACGTAAGAATTTATTTAACTTCCTTTCTTTCCCCTCTCTTCCTGAGATTAAAATTCACATCAAATTAATCAGTTGGCTGCTCCATTTTTATCACTTGTTTTTGAACTCCTTGGCTGACACCGAATCCCTTTTGGGACAGGAGCTGTTACCAGGGCTCTCAGGTGGGCTTTTCACAGACCCAGAGTGCAACAACAGCAGGTTTACTTCGAGTTGGTCTTTGATATATCCCAGCTAAAGCCCTCAGGTACTCCTGTAATTGAAGYTGGAGTAATCCAATCTGATGCTGATCAAACCACTGATCTTTTAATAAGGCAGTGTAGCTCTCCCAGCAGTTGCTATCTCGCTGACAGTCGTGTCTGGATCGCTTCCTCTGGGCCAAGGCTTTGAACAGAGCAGCTGACAGCATTTCTGTTTGCCTTAGATTTTATCACAAATTGTTTTAAAGCTGTTTTTTAAGGTTATATCAGATGGCTGACAAAATCCACAGGTATCGCAATAATAAAAAAAACAACAAAAAAAAAGGGGAGTTGTGTGAGCTGTCCTGGTGCAGAAGAGGATGAAATGCTCCCGAGGAGGAACACAAACACTTCTCAGGAGCTGTGCTCTTTCCCACCCCATCTCTGCCCTTCTTGTTTACAAAAAGTAGACAAAGCTGCAGCAAAAGCTGTACGGAGTCACCCTGCACAATACCCGCCACTGAAAGGCAAATGCGAGCATTTTTCCTCTCATAATTTCCATTTAAAGTACGAATTTAAGGTTTTTCTAAGCCTCGCCTCTCCACGCAAGAATAATTCAGCTGCAATTTGCATTTTCGATGTGCTCGAAATGAACACCAAGATGACTCAGGGGCTGTTTATAAGATGCTTGCATTTGCTGGTAAATACCTTGCTACAAACAAGCTGTAATTTAAGTATTCAGAAGTCTTGYTTCTGCATAAAATTACTACTAAGTGTGATTTCGGGGAGCATGACCAGAGCTTCAATTTCAGGCTTGCAAAGCTCTTCCTACACAATGATTCTTGAAAGTACGAGTGGATTTTCTTCTCTGACAACAAGCAATCATTGTATCTCTGTAATTGCAGAAAAGATTACCTGGCTTTTAGTTCACATTAGTCAGCTYCAACAATACTCTGCTTCTTTCCTTTCCTTTAAAATAAACTAATTATTGCCAATCAGCCCACTGGAATGTTAACATTCTCCATAACCCACCTTTCAGAGGTAGTCATACATGCAAAAAACCAGCTAATATAAACTAATCAGAGCCCCAGAAACATCTCAAAACATATTTGCACTGCAGTCTGTCATTTTTTTGTCACATTATTTCCAAATATTATCTTTCATCTGGACRATAATAGTCTTTTCACATAGTTCTAGAATGCTTTTCATCTAACCATTCCCAGCTCCTGTGTTAATTAAAATCATTAAGTCCCTGAGTAATGCAGCAAACACCACAATATTTCTGAATAATAATGAACATTTCTTTAAATGTTTTCACTACCAGAAGCTGATCAATACAGCTTTAAGTGGTTTGGATGAAGGAAACTTTCCAGAGCAGTATTTTTTTGCCCATGCCCAACTTTGTGCACAAACTCACAACTGCAAACCCGGAGGAAGCACAGAGGGGGTGACAGTCACTGTGCAAAACTCTCCTTTGCAAGGAAAATGGCAAATTACAGTTCCTGCTCTGCATTTCCCTGCAGCTGGTGGAGCTGGAGGAGGATGAGGCAGCTGGAAGGATTGGGAAGGAATCCGTGTGTGAGTCTAAAATCAGCTGTGATGCACGGGGAGCCGCCAGCGCCATATGGACGGTGCTACAGGGACAGAATCGCTGCTACCTGTGCCACCCAGAAACACTCCTTCCCCTTCAATCAACCATCAATAATTCATCTGATAACTGAAATTCAGAAAGGAAAAGGTGCCTGCTTTCCATGGGGTATTGTGCTTTTCAAAAGATTCTGCTGCYTTGGAAATGTGTGACACGGTGACGAGCTGCACCACACCTAACCCTGAGTAATCCTGACATAACCTGGAAATTAAACTGCCAGCTCCGTGGCTTGGTGATGCAAAATGATGTTATTAAAACGCTGCAACTGAATTAAGCATTTGAAGAGGAAAAGCTAGGCACCTAAAAACAAGCTCCGTGGGGAGAAAAGAGATTTACCAAGATTATCTGGAAATAATCGTTGAATCCTTGAAATAGAAGTGGTCCCAGTCTTCCCCAAAAGTCAAGGGCTGCAAATACAGGTAGGACTCCTTCAGCTGTTGCTTTTCAGCCTTGGATTAGGACAACACCCTTGACACCCAACTGGTGTGCACAAAACTTCTACTGAAAAAGTGRCTGAAAAGTGACTCTGCCTGTTCTCAGCTCCAACCAAGGAAACCACGTACCCAGGATAAACAAGCTCAGCCTTCACTGGCAATATTCACTCTGGAGGGAGCTGTCATAACTGTGAGCCTGTCTACCCCGAGGGATGGCAGATGTGAGAATTTGGGTGGCTCAGCTCGCAGCCGCCTTTGTTTGGTGTGTGAGGAAGGAGCGGGGAGRCTTCAGCAGCAGCCAGGCAGGAATTGGGAAAAAACCAAACAAGGAAAACCAAAACTCAACAATAAAYCAATTATCAGAGCATCAGATGCTCTTCTGGACACAGAAAGGCTCTGGACCAGGTTGGAGATGTCTGTTCTGGTCTGAGRGATGTGTCCCTTCCCTGACTGAAGAGGGACAGACACGAAATGCTGCGATTTACTGAGTTCATCAATATTTGATTGATTTTACTGAGACTGAAAGGGTTTGTGTGGCCCCAGCRTGTAGCTGAGTGGTTCATGCTGGGGAGGACTCACAAAAATCTGACCAGACCCAGGCATTTGCTGTGCTGACAGCCTGGAATGAGCTGGGAATGCCAGCCCAAAATCCAGCTCWGGCTCCTGCCTGCTCGGGCTTGCCMGGAGTCAGCACTTGGGTAATTCATTTAAAAAGTCCAATAAGCTGCAGTCAGTGTTACCTTTACTGAGAATCTCTTGTCATTCTTGCTGCTTATTTGGAGCACATTTTGTGCTTCAGAACCTCCAGGAATAGACAAATACACACGGATGACACAATCTGCCCAGGAGAGTGTAAGAGCTTCACATGATCCAACACTGCAGGGAAGGGCACAGGAACAACCCCCAGCCATCATTTCCTCTCAAGAGCCACAGAGAAAGCTTGAAACTGAGAATTCCAACAGAATGATTTAGGAGTAGAAATAAAATTAGCTTCCCCATCAAGTTTGGAAACGCAGCTACGAAAGCCTCCAGTATTTTCTGCCTGGAGCTGCTCTGCATCCATGCACAAAAATCACAGAGTTCTCCTGCCCAAATCCAGCAGGCTCCAGAAAACCACAGAAGTCTGAGTGCACAATGCCAAACAGTGTTTATGATGCACAATTAATCCCTAATCTCAGTTAATACAGTCCCCTTTATAAGAGAAGTAGAGTAACTCTTCTTTTTTTTTTAATTACAACAGGGATCTGAACTCAAGAGCAGTTATTATGGTTTTCACTCATGGCTAAAAATAGTGATGTGACAGGTAAGGGCAATCATAAATAAACAATATTTAACTGCAAAATCAGATATTGCTTCTTGTTGAATTCACTTTAAATATCAGACATTTACCTGTATTCTGGATGTACAGACTAAYGGAGAAGAAAATGTTTATTCTTCACCCCTGATATTTTGAAACTTAAATAAATACTTGAAATTACCTGACTTAGCTCTAAAAACCCAAGCTGGAGTCCCAGGAGACCTGAAAACAGCTAACAACAAGAAGGTTGGAAAAAATCAGAAATTAGATTTTACCTTCTCTCTCCTCTCACAGGTACTTTTCCTTTTCCCTATTCTTTTTCTCTTCTTTTTTAGAATGGCTGTAAAATTCCAATATCCTGAAACATCTCAGTTACCAGGGTTCACCCAGGGTCTGCTGAGGTGATGAGGTGGAGTTGTCTGCTCCCCTCTCTCTATGAAGCAGAGATTCTGTGGGCAGAGCAATTCAGTTACAAATAATTAGATAATTGTGATACAATTCCTGCAACTGGATTWATTTCCTTGTCTCAAGACAAGGTCTTGAAATGGAGAAAGATGAAGAGGGCTGGGCAGCTTCACCTCATCTAAGGGTGCCTTCACTCAATTTCTGTAAGATTTGAGTTCAGCTGGTCTGGTACTTGTTGCACCTGGAATAAGAACTGGTACGTTTTATTTTTCTCTTTTTGTAAAATATATTCTCCTGGTTCTCCTTCTGTTGAAGTGTTCCTGGGAATAAATACCTCGGTGTCATGGCCTGCCAATGCTGTGTGTTGAATTAAATGCAACTTTCAGGGTTAAGATAATGCAAAAGGATCCTCCCAAGAGACTGATTTCTCCTGTTCTAATAGAAATTAAACAAATGTAATTAAAACACCTTGGCATTACCCTCCAGGGGCCTGGTATTGTATCCTTCAGGTTTTAGCACAGGACATGGCAGGCACCTGTACACTGATTTGTTGGGCAGGGAAAACAGCCCAAAAGCAGATTTAGCATTTTTTGCCTTTGACAAAACCAGATTTTGACAAGAATAAGCTGCATCTCAGATCTCACCAATTTACTAAATGTTGTCACCATATTTATAAACCCTTTCTGGCTCTCGGTGCTCCTTTCAGCCCATTGTTAACTCCTGCAAGGCAATTTCCAGTGCTCAGAGAGTTCTCACCCGCCCTGGGCTCAGGCTCCAGCACTGCTGGGGTAACCAGGGGTGGATCTGCAAWGTCCCAGCCTGGCTCTGGAGGCATCTGCCCAAAAAATGCCCTGGGTGAGGTCAGGAACCCTGCCAGAGCTCCGAGGTTTGACCCAAACCACTGATGGGGTACARCCACTGCAGTATCACTCTGATAACAACACAGGAGCTTCTTTCCATCAGCAGCTAATCACAGCACTTCACTTGTCTCTGAGTTCCTCTGCTTGCCGTGACAGATGAGAGCACAATAATATAAATAAGAAATGACAGTTTACCAAAGAAGGTTAACATAAGGTCACGACCTTTTTCCACTCGRCTTCTGCAGCTCATTCACGCGTGAAAACACGCTTTTGTAGCTGTAGCCTCAGCATCCCTTACAGATCTGGACTTGTGCCAACAACTGAGCTCTAAAATTACYATTTGAAATACCATTTTAAATGGTATTTATGCTCGGGAAATGCCGCTCCTGCATTTTGCRAYGCTCCAGCAGAACTGCTTCACWTTAGGATAAAATATGAAATGAGGATATCTGTGCATTTCAAAGACTGTTACTCTGATAAAGGCTGCCAGGGGTAGCTCTGCTGCCCATCCAGGAGATTCTGGACACTCACCCAGCCCCTCTCCATCCCCCAGACCACCCCACACCTTCCTAAAAACCCCCACCCAMGGGTGAGCACAGGGCACAGCATCAGGCTGGCAGCCCTGCTCGGGGAAATGTCAAATATTAATTTGTCACATCATTTGTGCAGCGATTCAAAGCCAAATCCTGTCTCATCATTCATCCCCATCAGGCGCACGAGGAGAGGGAGGGAAGCAGGAGCTTTCTGTCACAATCTGGAAATGCCTACGCCGGGAGCTGCCAGCAAATATTTCTCTGTCAGAACTGAAGTTCTGAGCGTGGAGAGCAAAAGCTGCAGCAAAACACGGAGATAATTAGTGTTGAAAGGCTAATCAGGTCACTGCTCTGGCAATGCACACACCTTCATCTCAGCATTTCCTCATACGAGCATCCCTCA
>NW_026623592.1:210704-221552 GCF_030028575.1 Malurus melanocephalus
AGGAACCCCAAAACAGCCAGGAGAGATGACACATCCTGCCATAGGAACCCCAAAACAGCCAGGAGAGATGACAAATCTTGCCATAGGAACCCCAAAACAGCCAGGAGAGACCCCTACAGCCCCAGGAATGGGCAGAGACCCCACAGCACTCAGTGTCCAGGCTGTGCTGCTCAATCCCCTGCCCCATGTGGGTATAAACAGCCACAGAATCACTCTGGACATGTTTAAAAACAGACTGGACATGGCACTCAATGCCATGGTTTAGTTGATGAGGAGGGGGTTGGTTATAGGTTAAATTTGCTGATCTGGAAGGTCTCTTCCAGCCTGGTTCATTCTGTGATTCTGTGAAAGCTGACAGCAATAAATATTCTAAAATTATCTCACCCATTTTATGCTGCTGCTTTGTGCATCCTTGTGAAGCCTTGTGACCTGCACACACCTCTGACACCCTGGAAGTTGGAGATTGAGCATCCTCAGCTCATCTAAGCTGGGAAATCAAGGCTTTGGGTCTCCAAAATATTCCTCACAAACCCCAACCAATGACTGATCRAAACAGCAGTGCCCTTCAGTACATTGCAGGTTTGTGAATTTTTATCCACTTTCCCTTCCTTAGTACTAAACAGCCACAAATGACTGTAAAAAAAAAAAAATTTAAAAAACCCTGACAGTTATTTCCTGACATCTTTCCCTTTTGTCAGAAAGATGCTCTATTTTGTTGCTGAAAAAACACGATCAATCTTTCCAGTAATAACAACTCACTGAATAAAACCCRTGCCACTTCCATGCTGCTTTTCTAACAATGCACCTTATTTGTGCCCTGGCTTATAAAAAAAACCAAAAAAACAAAACACTGCACACCCATCGATCATCCCAGGCACCGGTGAAATAAAACCAACCATGAGACAAACAATGGGAGCAGAACAACACTGCACATCCATTTAACACCTGAGTTTAGACTGAGAGCTGCCATCAAGCACAACGATGCCATAAAGGCAGAAAGAATGCAACAACCCAGAACAACAATGAGCTTTATTCCCCCAGAACCACTGGTTAACCTCAACCAGGAGCTGTTTCACTCCCATCTGCAAAAATAACTGCTCTGAGCAAGGCAGAGGCACCAATAAACCCCAGTTCAGAGTCACAGCCTGGAGAACCTTGCACAGTTTTGTTGGGGAGCTCCCATTTCCCATTTTGTCACCCATTTTGTCACCCCTGATGGCCTCAAGCTGCCTGAAATCATCCTCCTTGCAGGTCAGCACAGCCAAATGCTCACTGCCATGGTCACCTCTGMAAAAGTTCAGGTGCATTTAGTGACACAATGACATCAACTTTGTTCTATGACTTGAGCATTTCCAGTTCAATGCATGTTTTATATTTTAGTCTGAAGATTTCTAAAAATGGCTTCAAAAGAGCTAATAATATATTCCCCTGCAATTCCTGGTCAGGTAAAATACAGTACCAAAATCAAACACCTTAAGCTCTCTTTGAGTTTTTAAAGACTGTCCAAATGATAGAATTTAAAGTGCACTGTAATTGTGCAGAAAGAACACTAATTTGACAAATTTATTAAAACAAAACTATCCTAAAGGAGAAATGACTCTTGCAAGCTAAGGATTATGATGAGTAGGACTCCTGCTTTCAAAAGCCTTGGGGTCTGGACAACTTTTATGCACTGAGAGCATTAAGGAGACATMAAAACACAGACCTGTGCTGTGGACATGTGGGCACTTTGCCATTCAGACCCCRAAAGAGGTAAGAGAAGCTGGAATCTGAAGCAGCAGGGACCTGAATCATCCATGATATTCCTGTATTCACCTTCCCAAAGGCCAAAATRAAAACACAGAGGATCATAATGAAATACTTCAATCAAAATAAAAAAAAAAACATCTACAGCTTATTTACACTGTCAAGGTGGGGCTCAGCTGATAGGTTGCCATAGAAAATAATTCCATCATCTTTTAGCAAAAAAAGGAGTGAAGCCAGATAAATTATAAAGTCAGGATAAAGCGTATGACCACAGGCAGGAAATGCAGTGCTTTGTACAAACCTTAAAAAGGAGTTGAACAATGGCAAAATGAAATCCTGGAAGAAAGGAATTCGTGAGATACTGTGCAGTGGGAAAAGCCAGAGAAYGGTGTCTTGTGAAAAGATGATAACAGAGTTTGTGAAAAGCTACCCTGAGATAAAAGAAATGCCATCACTGCTGCATTTCCTGCAGCACTGGAATGCAGGGGAGGTGCAGTGCAGAGCAGAGCACACAGACCTTGGGCAGCACAGCCCCGTTCCCTGTGCCAGGAGAGCTCAGGGAGGGGGAATTGCTCTGGCACTGCACACCTCAGGTACCCCACACCTGATCTCCACCTGCTGCAGCACCTGAGGATGCACAAAATGTACTGAAGCAGGTCAGCATCATCTGGGCTTGTTCACAATTTTATTTACCATTGCACCTTTGAGGAGTTCGACCATAATTCATTCTGTGTTCTAACATAAGTTTTTGCATAAGAACAAATTTTACCCTATCATGCACTAACTAGACTTAAATTTCCCTTAGGAAAAAGACAAAGGGTTTACATAGCATGTGGCTTTAAATCCCTTTTTATTCAGCTAATCTCTRGCTGTGGAATTGTGATTGAAATGTGAAAATGTATGTGTATTTCCTGATAAGAGCCATTCTGCTTCAGAGACAGACGAAATATCATCAGGCATATATACACTTACTCCAAGTTTTCAAATTGATGATGGAAATCCCATAATCAGAACATGGCACAGCCAATCCAGGTTAAGTGATAACACTTTCTCAACGACATAAAACAAAACCCCAGCCCTTTSAAGTGTTCTTACAGTTACATCTTCATAATCCAAGACATGAGAAGATCTGCACTCCCGACAACTCCGCGCGCATGTTCTTCAGCTGGCTCTGCATAAAAGCCAGCGTTTCCTTCCCCTCCCCAAGCCTCCTAATTCCTTAAGAGCAGCAAAGCAGGGCACCTGGCATTACCTGTACATGATTTTCCATCCTCCCCCAGCCTCTGGCCAGCTGGACACTTGCAGTGGAAGCTGCCCACGGTGTTGCAGCAGCGCTCGTGGCAGCCCCCGTTCTCCGTGGCACACTCGTTGACATCTGCCAGAAGAAAGCACACRGCAGTCAGGAGGGAAGATTTGAGGACAATTGTGTCTGATTCTGATGGAAAAAAAGTAGGAAAATGTCTGAGATGAACGGTTCAGGACCCTGAAGGAAGCCCAGGAGCAGCAATTCCCAGAGATGCTGCTGAGCCCCTCCGTTCAACCACGCTGTACCAGGGCAGGTTTAGATTGGGTGCCATAAAACATTTCTTCACTGAAAGSATTGCCCAGCACTGGAGCAGGGTGCCCAGGGAAGTGCCAGAGTCTCCATCCCTAGAGGGGTTTAAAAGGCAGATATCACAGTTTCCTCATGGGAAACTCCTCTAAGAGCCTCGAGCCCCACCATCAGTGGATGTGACACTTGGGGATGCTGGGGATGTGGCACCTGGGTTTAGAGGGGGCTTGGCAGGGCTGTGTTCATGGCTGGACCCCACGGCCTTAAAGCTCTTTTCAAACAAAACAATTCTGTGATTCTTGGAGTTGCAAAGGTGGGATTTTCCCCCTTCCCTTCTGCACAAGATCCCACCTGGCTGTGCCTGCCCAGCTCACCAATTTCCACCTCTGGKCACCAACATCAGCAACAACCTCAATAAAACCATTTCCAGCAGCCTCACCTGGCTGCCAGGCTGCTTCTARCAGCAGTGGCAGAGATCAAAAACCTCTGAAAGTTGGAAGGACTTTAAATCAATAAAGCTCCTGCTTTCTGTCAGGGGCTGGTGTCTACACACCCCACCTATTCACCTTGTAATTTGGTGTTTTCCTCCATGTAAAATAGCATTTTACACATTACAAATGAAGAATATTAAAGAACAAAATGAAAAAAAAAAAATAAGTAGATAGCCAGTGGCAGAGAAAAAACAATAGCAAAGACATTCACTTATATTTGTACTTAAATACCCTATAAAGGAAATTTCAGAGAAATATTATAGAAACCACCAGGCCAGCAGAACTGCTCTGCTGAGCATTCAGTGAGACAGCAGCAGAGCCATGAGGAGCAGCACTAAGCAGCAGCAGCAAACATCACTGTGACTGTAAAAACCACAGGCAGTTACTTCATGTTAGAGGCACTCCTGGTTTCCCAAAGGGGAAATGAGGCTTTTAAAAAAWCATTTAATTAGTTTGTAAAGAAAAATATGTAAAAAAGAAAAAAAAAWTCACATTTATGTGAGAGAGGTGAGAGCCTTTCAACTGCAAGTTTTCGATGTGAAAGACTCAGAGTTACTGAGGTTTGTTGGCTCTTTGATGAGCTCGAGCATCACTTGACTGGCTCATTTCCAATCCTACCTAAAAAGCACCACTTAAAAGAAAATTTTTAGGAGGTTTCAGACTATTAAAAAGCTGGAAGAAAAGTGGATCATGAAACACCAACTTTTACTAAAGTGTAGCTGAAGAGGCACAAACCCACTAAAACCATCTCATTTCTCTGTGGCTTTAGATCCAATGCAATCATCAACAAAATGATAATTTCTTTGTTCTCAGTGACGCTGGAAAACAGTCAGGGTATAAAAAAAATGACAAAATAATTCAGTTATCTTGAGAGCTGCACAAGAAACCAAATCCTAACTCGCGTGAAGCCAACGAGGCTCTTCTCGATTTCACGGCAGCGCGATTTAAACACAAACTTCTCCCGAGAAAAACACTCTCCCTCCTCTCAGAAATGCAAAAAACAAACCAAAATAAGAACGTGCGTCTGCTCGTTTTCCTCAGCAAGGGGAGAACATACGACAGGAGATGAGTTTTGGACACGTTCCTCCTGCCCAGCGCTGTGAGGAGAGGAGAGGAGGCACAAAATGTGTCCAAAATCAAAGCACGACCCTTCCCAGGATTCACTCACCCCCAAATTGCAAAGATCTCGATGTGCCTCATGATAATCAACTGCAATGAGCCACATCACAACCCAGCTCCACTTYTATTTATGCTAACAGCATTAGGAACTAATAAAATATCCCTGCTCTTTTGATTTATTTCATAAAAAAATGAAGAACTGCTTCACTCCTCAGCAYCCACAACCTCCTGGCATAAAACAMTGACTGGGTGAGGTGGTCTAGGATRCACACACTGATTTATTAACACCAGGGTCTGTATTTTGAACCAAAATATTGGAACAAATCCTTTCTAGCTGAGGAGCTCATCATTATCCTCTTGATTTCACCAGCGTATGAACCATTCAGAAATGCACACTGACAGAGGAAGTTTCTCCTCTGATTGCAGAGGGTTCCTGTCAGCAATCAGAAATCTTTTCCTTCCTTATTCAGCATAAAATGCCATGGTCCAGCTATGAAATTACCAGTGCTGTATGCCTGGGAACGTCATCTTCTTGTTCCAGCTCTGCCTTCTGACTGCTCTGTCCAGGATTTCCCTGTCTCTGCCTTAATACTCACTTTCATCATTTGATGAAATGTTTTCATGCATTTCTATGCTGTTTTTACACCAGAACCCATCATCTCTTCTGTTACACCCACAAAACCTGACTTTTCATCCCCACGTGTCTTTAAAACAAATGCCTTGTTTGAAGCTAATCATCAGAAAATAAACTATCATTTAACTTCTGAGTTAAGACACCAAAAAAAGCTTTTTTGATGCAGCTCTGTTCCTATCATATTTGAASGAATGCACTGCCTAGGTATAAATCTCACCAGTTTTAGCCTTAATGCAATGAAAATTTGCTCTCTAAGCATCTGCACCCTTTGCTGTCCCATCTCCTGCTCGAACATTCTCCACTGCCTGCACCCTGCCAAGTTATTTTCTGCAACTCCATAATAAAGGTCAGATGTTGCCTCAGTCCAAAGAAGCACAAAAATAAATGATCTGCATGTGAAGTAATAAAGAATGTGTTTTACATTTGTAAAAAGCTGGGTCATTGAGCTTATACAAGCCACAATCAGCTGGTTCCATATTCCTAAAACAGAGTAACAGAGGATTTTAAAATCTGATTACAGCTTTGCCACTGAAAAAAAAAGAAAAAAAAACAAGACTAAAACAAACCCAACAAAAACAATTCTGTCAAATGATAAATTTCTGTCTGCTTTCCATATTCAATGTCACTCAAGGTTGCAAATACATTTTGCTTTTTGAATAGTGAGAAAAATGACAGAAAATTTCTGACACGTAACAAGTCTGCCACGTTGGGTCTGACAAAAGTTCAGTGTTATCAAGCCTATCAATCCATCTGTAATGACACGCTGTAGACACTTGAAAAAATAAACATGTGATGTTTGCTACTGCAATGTTTCACGTTTATTTATAGAGCCAATGCTGCAACACAAAAATATTATCCATGGGACATACAGGATGCTTAATCTTGCCATGGGAAAAATAATTGAAAACACCTTTCATCTAGATTAACTTGATATTAACTTTATATATGATCTGTCTAGCATRCATGTGGGGAAGGAAAAAAATCCATGATATATTTTAAATCCAGTAATATGTTAAAATATGGATTGTTGACATGAGCCCATGTCTCACACTGCCTGCACACGTGGTATTACAGAACAGCACTATGTAAAAAGCATCTTTCCTCAAAAAAAAACATATAAAATAGTTTATAGGTATGGGAATATGCTCTTTTTTTTTTTTTAATGAAGCAGATCACCTTTGCCCAATTAACCCAGCCTAGAGCTTCATGCTAAAATGAGAAGGACCATTCCAATCCCTTCACTCTGTTCTTGTTTAATGCCTCTCACTCCCTGTCTGAAARCATCATCCATCCTCAGCTCCAAGGAAAACAACCCTTCACCAAACTTTTATTAAAATCTAGGTAATTTCAGACTTCCTACAAATAAATTAAAGCTTTCTATAAAAGCAKACACTGGACAAAGTGGTAACTCCAGTTTGAAATCAAACAGCAGTGACCTGCTCTATTTCCAGCGCTCAGAGAAAACAGAGGAAGAAAAATTAAAAATCAGTCTGAAGAGCAGAAATACACAGTCTGCAAATCAGAAATACATATTGGCATTGGGGCAGGAATCTCCTCTCCATTGGGGCAGGAATTCAGCTCTGCAGCCTGAATTGAGGAGCTCAATTCAGCATCTTTAAAATCCAGTGAGGGATTAAACCTGCCCTGAGCATAGAACTGGCCAGACCTGGGCAAGGAGAAAGGAAAATCATGCAGTGAAACACCATCTAATTCTGGCAACAGTTTGTACATTTAGATCAGTGGAAAGCACCAGTTAACCCACTGCCTACAGGTTGAAATATTTTCATTTTCCCCATACAACAAGTTTATGCAATATTCATTAACATAAAGAATCATTTTTAAGACAACAAAAGGGATCTCACGACTGCCAGCCAGGATTTAAAATACCCTTTCCAAAATTTCTGTATTTATCAGCTGAATATGAGCAACAATTTTATTGATTGAAGGCAGCCACATGCAAAGTTCCATTTGGGTGCCCAACTTTGGGCTAACCCGTGCTCTGACCCATGAACCACTGACTCCAGTGCGTGTCACAGCTCCCTGGACTGGCAATAAATAAATCACTGAAGGGGAATAAAATCTGTAAAATCATTGCCATTGTTAGTGCAATCCTGGCTGAACAAAGCCCACCAGCACGGAGTGAGGAGGTGATTTTGATTAGTTTAAAAGCATTAGGGTAACACACCCTGCTCCATCAGGGGTCACAGGAAACAAACACATTTATTTAGATAAAGGCACCATTTCATTAATAATAACACCTGGGGCCTTCTCCTGAAGGCCATGATGAGGATGGGCTGATTTCAGGGATCTAAATGTTAAATATCTCTAAGAATGCAGCTTGATTATTCTCTCTGAGAGGCAGTGGCAGCTTTTATTGACTTTYATGGCAATTTAGGGATGTAATTCCTAACTCAGAAAGCACAAATGCTGTTGGGTAAAAAAAAAAAGCCAACAAACTAAACCCTCTCAGTGGTTAGGATCAAAATCTAAATATAGTTTATCATGTACACCTGAAATGCTCCTGAATGTGCACCTTACTATATCTGAGTGCCTGGCACACAAAGATATAGAAATGCAACTATCTGACAATTTGCTTTTATAAGGAGCTATTACAGGCAAAACACAATGCATGTTTGACAGCTTCTCAGTTATTGATCGAAATACTTTGATTCAGTTTTAAAAAAGTGCTGAAAATCCAGCAAATAAGTACCTCCTTAAGTTTTACACACAGGTTTTTTGTTGTTTTTAAATTACAGCTTGGACAGTCTGCAACCTAAACCATGTTTAAAAGAATCCTGCAACCTAAGAAAGTTGATTTGAGCTTTAAAATCAATCATGGCCACAATGCAGCAGAGTTCACAGATCACACGTGCACACACATCACACACCAATATCATGTCACGAGCGAACACACGGGACAGGCTGCCAGGCACAACGCTCACACCCCAAAACCCACATTTGTCTTTCTCCTGGCTTCCTGCAAAAGCTTTGCAGCAGTTGTCTTGGAGCTGTAATTGTCTCTAAAACATAAATTACATCCATCACTTGCAGCAGTAACCATAAATTATCCGCCTGAATGGCAAACAAAGCTGCTCGTTCTGATAGCCGGCGCAGCCCTGCCCGGCTATTGATTAAGCACTCTCAATGCTTTATTAGGTTTTCTTCCCCCACACAGTCAATACCAGGATGAATATTTCTTCTCGGGCCGTTATGAAGTATCGTAAATCTGAGTTGTTATTAACAAGMTCCTGATTAGTGGGGCAAACTTATGGGGGAGTTTGGCACGGGCTCCTGGAGCAAACACCCATCACTGCCCTGTCTGCCCTGGCAGCTGTGGTGATGGTGCTGCCACGAGTTATCACCTCCTTCTTCCCAATTTTTTTTTTTTTTTAATTAAAGAAATTACTGCAGCACTCATTTCTCTTTATCCCCGTGTCACATTCCTCTATGCAGAGAACATTCGTCACCTAAGGAGTGTGTGCATGGTCCCTGCTCCCCAGGGATGAGGGTCTCTGCCATGGTTTGCTTTTTTCTGTTACTGGGGAACCAAAAAATTCCATTTAATTTAACTTAGATGCAAAACTGAAAGCAAACAAAGCTCCTTGTTAAACTTATTTAGCCACCATTCATTTCTCCTTATTAAAATAATCATCTGAAGGATAAAAAAAACCAAACACATTCATCAATCATTCGCACTTGCTCACAGTAAGAACAACTCCTTTGAAGTCAGAATAAAATTCTGCAGGGGGAAACACAGGCTCAAGGTTTAAATAAGTCAAAGAAGAAGCTCTTGCAGCCYGAGATGCTGGCACACCCTGCTGTGTTAGACTGGACCTGTGGCTCATCTTGTGCCACCACAGAGAACATTCTGTGCCTGGTGCAGGGATGGTCCCTTCCACCCCAAGCTCCCCTACGTCACAGACCAGACTCAAAATCCTGAAAATTGGCATTTAGAACTCTTTTAAAAATGTCTATCCCTGGTTATCTCCATAACCACATACATGTCTGCTCAATTTTTTAATTTTTTAATTTTTTTTTCTTCTTGATTTTATTCTTAATGTCCAGCACATCAACGACATTTTGCAATGACTACTTCCAAAATCGAACTGCTGGTGAAAAAAACACTATCTTTGATTTCTTTTGGTCCCTCTTCCAAATCCTCTGTCAAGGAGGAACAACTATTTCCTAGAAGTGAAAAGAAGGATCTAAACCATGACCAAAGTTTTCCTGTCTACACCAACTGGAACAACCAAACCCAGAAGTGGAGATACGAGATCTATCAGAGCACAATGAAATCCTGTAGTGGTGCTCATTTTTAAACTCAGTTTTCCCAGGCAAGGTATGAATAATGCAATGTTACACCCCAGAAGATGTGAATAAAGCAGCCCCAGTGAGCGGATGTTAATTGGCAGCAATTGGCGCTGATTGTGAGTGCGGCTGGAGCTGTGATTACAAACAGAGCTGGTGCAGCCAGCCCAAACCTCGAGTGCTGCTGCAATTAAAGATATTTTATCAAATTAGACAAGTGTTTGCCTTTGCCTGCTACGMTGGTTATGAGCAAAACACAAAAGTGAGCGTGGCTGGCTGCACGGCGCCTTCCCTGAATCTCAGCTCTGGGCTTCTTTCTGCTCTGGCTTTTTATGCCACGAAATTGAACCCTTTCAGAAAGAATTCAGGGCTCTGCAGTGACATCCTTTAACAGCCCTTGCTTTTGTCTAAAAGTGCTTTTGCCCCCAAAATGCAGTCCCTTTGCAGCATATCTGACTTCCAGCACTGACAAGTGCTGGTTGTGCACACCCCAGCAAGGGAAGGCTTTGAACTTTCCAAACCTGATTTCACAATGTTAGCCCTTGGACCTTTTTGCAGGCAGATAAACACTCTTCAGACATCATTTCAAAGGCACTGACTATCAGTGAGACTCTCAGCAACTGGATTTATTTCATGTTTTGAGTGCTAAACCCCAAGTCCTGGTGCCCAAAGGAGAGCTCCCAAAGTGCACCCTGAACTCCAGAAATCCTTACATCCTGCGGCCTTCTGCTTTCCTGGGGAGAAGGTCATCAAACCACTCAGTCATTAGCCAAGGATGGCTCTTTTTCTAATATTTTCTATTATCACCAACTCCCCTCTCTTCCTTCTGGATCTCAAAAAAATCTGCACAAACTTCTGCTTCCTGGAAACATTTATAAATCAGGTCATCAGAGTTGAATTGAGAAAGGATATGGAAAAAAAAACACAGTGTGCTGGGTCAGTTCTTAAAAGTTTAGCATTCACAGTCACTGAGTTCTCCATAAGAACAAAAAAAAAAA
>NW_026623592.1:221708-278600 GCF_030028575.1 Malurus melanocephalus
AATGGCAATCAGTGTCACATGTAAGTACAAATATACTGAAAATACCCACAGGTTAGCCAGTGCTGGATTTTCAGAACCAAACCCAAGCTCAGAGACCACAGCACTGGCATCAAAAGGGCACAGCAAGGAAGCAAAGGCAGCAGTTTGTGTGTTCTGCTCATCCTGTACTTTTAAGGGATTTTAGATGTCAGAAGAGCACTGCAATGATCCACCACAGCAATAAAAAAAACCCAAAAACCCAAAGATAAAGCGAGATGTGCACGTCGGTGATGCCTTTGAGGCTCCCCAGGGTGAAAGGAGAATGAACAATCTCAAAAAGCATTAAATGCTTGTTCCAGGTAAAAACCTGTAAGGATGGGTCTGATTCTACCAATTTAAGGTAGAACGTGGGGTGTTTAGAAGCTCTGCTAGAATATCACCTGAAAATCTGTGTACAGCAGAAATTTGAGCTGGTGACAGCAGGGGTGTGAGGAGGAGGAGCTTGAGCCAGCAGGAGCAGGGAACTGAGCACTGAAAGAATGGGAATCAGCTCCAAACATTGAGGGAAGGGACACAAACCACAGCTTCAGCTGCTGGCTGCAGGAAAGGCAGCAAAGGGAAGCCCTGATGGAGGTGTAGAGTAAAGGAAGGGTTTATTCCAGCTTTGTCCCGGTTTTTGCTGTGTCCTCAGAAGAGCTCATCAGTCTGAGCAAGCCAATGGATCCTTTTGTCTCCACCTGAGGAATGAATGTCCCAAATCCAGCAGTGTCCTCGTGTCCCCTGCAGCGCTGTGGGACAGGGACACCTGGATCCCTCCACAGCCAATTTTGGGGCTCCAATCCTCACAGGGACACCTGGATCCCTCCACAGCCAATTTTGGGGCTCCAATCCTCACAGGGACACCTGGATCCCCCCACAGCCAATTTTGGGGCTCCAATCCTTACAGGGACACCTGAATCCCTCCACAGAGAGTTCTGGTGCTACAATCCTCACCAGGGACACCTGGATCCCTCCACAGCAAATCCTGGTGCTCCAGGGATACCTGGATCCCTCCACAGCCAATTCTGGGGCTCCAATCCTCACATAGACACCTGGATCCCTCCACAGCTGATTTTGGGGCTCCAATCCTCCCAGGGACACCTGGATCCCCCCACAGCCAATTCTGGGGCTCCAATCCTCCCAGGGAGCTGTCCCCTGGTGCCCGGGGTGCTGTTTGTGGAGCAGCAGTGGCCAGGGATGCCGAGTGACAGTGCCAGTACAGGAATCCCTACAAGGGACATGGCAAACCCCTCTCCTGCCCAGAGCTCCCACCAAACCCAGCAGCTGCAAAAACAACCTACAAACTGCAACCCTACAAACAGGCTGAGCGTGACAATCCTACAGCCTGAGCAAGCTGACAAATGAGGCAGCTTAAATTTCAGGGCATTCCTATTGTAATAAGGCAGCTCCTTACAAACCATGCTTTTTCATAATATAATTAACCCCAGCACTAAGCATGTCAGCAAATGAGTTCATTTTTTCACATGAATAATGGAAAACCTTTTTTTTTTTCCTTTTTTTTTCTCTTTTCCCAAATCATCACCAATAGAAATGAATGTAAAAAATTACTCAGTRGAGAAAGGATGGTGTGTGCTGGCTTCTAGTTTAAAATAGGAACTCATCATGGAGATTTAAATGGAAGTTCCTATTTTCTCTTCYTATTTTTCTAATAGTTGTCCTTGCCAGTCTAACCCAAAACTTTGCTCATCACCAGATCCAGCTTGGGATCAGATCTAACAGCCTCTGCTACACCCTGAAATGGGTTAAATATTTCTTCCTTCCCATGTCCTTCTGAATATTCTCTCCCATCTTTTGTTTTTTGTTTCTGGAATATCTTCCTGGCAGCTCTGTGGGCAGAATTACTCACTGCCCTGACAAAAATCCTGTGCTAACTATAGCTGTAAACTCAACCCACTTCCTACTACAGAAAATAACATTTCTGTCACCATTCCCTGCGTGGCTGGAACACAACCAGGTCACTCATTTACMAGAGACAGAAATGAGAACTCCTAATTCAGTTTACAGAGAAGTGTAGGGCACAGTCACTGTGCCTTCCAATAACTGATCTTTTGTGTCAAGGGCAAAGCAACCCATGGGAAGAAATAGAAAGATTAAATCTTCATCAGTTTAATTTGTAAAGAAACCCAARGGGGGTCATTATTCCCAGAGATACCAATGCCTAATTTGTCTCATGAATTCTTCCAACTTATCTGAGACCAATGGGTGCTTTTTAACTGCTGCTCACTGTGACTGCTGAAAGGGAGTCCCTGAAAAAGGCAGAGATGGCATTTGGTGCTGAACAGGAGCTCAACATTGCAGAGAGGTCTGAATCCCCCTCCTCAGAACCAGCAGCCAGGTGAGCATCCTTTACCAAGAAGGGAATTCCCAATATGGAATTCAGCCAGGGCACCTGAACTCGAATATGGAATTCCATCAAGCTTGAAAAAAGAGGGATGCACAAACATTAACCTGCAGATTTCACCAGGGACAAGCTCAAAAGAACAGAAGTGAAGAAATGGGATTTTCTCTTTCCAGTTACATTACCAATGAGCAGCAGAGCGCAGCTGTGATTTCTCAGGGCCCTTCCCAGCAGAACAGCACAAAACCCTCCCTTACAACAAATAAATCAGGCCCAGCATGGTGGGGCAAGGCAGACACTCTGCAGAAGGGAAAATCTGGCATTTCCCTCAGCCTGACACCAACATCTGAACCTTCCCTGGTGCTCACACATGTGCTCACCACATGGAGCTGCTGCCCCAGTACAGGGGGCAGGCTCAGCCCCACAGCCTGGGAATTCTGCTCGGAAAAATATGTGATCCCAAGGAGCAGTGTCAAAGGTGATGGCAGGCAGAAATTAGAGGGCTGAAATTGTTAATCCTGCAGGGTTGAAATTAATTCATACCAGAGCAGGAAGAGTCAGCTTCATGTAACCCAAACTTCACATTCTGGTTCCCAACACAAACTAAATTTGCCTTTTAAATCTCCTGTATGTCATGCATCTGGTCTCGATGGAGAGCCATACTCTGTTTTTTCAGGGGGTACAACCAGAGAGAAATTTGCCTTTGTGTTTTCAGCGAGAMATCAGCATCTCGTCAGTTTAAATAATTTAAAACTTCAAAGTTACTACATGGTCTTTTTATACATGAACATTTTACACCTTAAAGCTCCTCTCCCTCTCTTCCTGAAAACAGGGAGAATGTAATAACCTACATTTTTATGCTCCTCACCATTAACAAAGTGGGTGCCATGATAAATATTACATCACATCACACTCCTCTAAGATTGGTTTAGGGTAACAAATCCTCTTTTTTGAGCAGTGGTAAGGTCAAAGTATTAAATTTAAAACTCTTAAACAGAACATGCATTTAAAACCAACTCCAAGTATTAAAGATCTATTGAAAATGTTCAAACAATTAAAAACAGACAGCAAAGGGCAAAAACTACYACGAGTACAAAAATCCAAACAGGATCAGAAGGCTGTGTGAAAATAAATACATTTCCAGCATGCACTTGTGTGCAGCACATGGAACGCAGGCAAAGACAAGTATATTCCACAGACATGTGTATTGTTTGGAGCCTGAGCCCTGCTTTCAGAAGAGTGAGGAAATAAATCAATAAATGTGTTTACCTTGATCTYGACTCACCCTCAGAGCCCACTCAAAGCATCTCATTCAACCAAAGCTCTCCAAGCCTGGCTCTTCAGCTGGGGAACAGCAGCTGTACAGAGCAAACCAAGGCTGAACAGCCCGGCCTGAGCACAGCCCAGCCTGRCTGAGCACTGCTTAAAACCAAAATCATCCTTTCTGTGTGCAYAAAACCCCCCTAAACCTGAGCAACAACCGCAGCAGTGCCGCGGCCACAGGTCGCTGCCAGCTCACAGCTCAGGTTTCCACATTCAAAATTTCACCCTTCAGCTCCAATCAAAAAATAAATTCCTCACATCCAAGCCAGGCTAATTACTTTTTTTTTTTTTTTTGCACAGGAGAGGCAGCCAAACTGGCTGTGACGCACAGGGGAAGGTGTGATGGAGGAGCAGAGCGCATCCACCGCGTTACGGATGGCGCTGGAAGCACAGCTAGAAACAGACGCGGCTGCCAACAGCCACCACCTCGTGCTGTCTGAGAGATGGCGGAGATTTTGTGCTCAGAGGGAAAAGCAAAGYCTCTGCTGTCTCACAGACCATGCTGCCATCACTGCTGGAGCTCCAGGAAGCTCCTGGAGAAGGCAGAGATTGCTTTCCACCCATGGGACATGGCCACTGTGTTACTCAAAAAAAACCACTCCACCCCAAAACCATGATGAGAGCTGGCCTGAAGCTTTCTGCTTTAGGAATGAGAGCAGCAAGGCCATAAACTGCTCTTCAAATGCAGGATACTTGAGTTATCAATTTCACTTTTTCTGTCTACACTGCACCACCTCTTTGGTCCCCAAAAGGATTAAATTTTACCAGATATTATATCTCCTAATTTTACTAAATATTTGAATCTCTTTTCCACAATACATGCATCATAACCTTTAACAAACAGTGAAAAGTGCTGATGATGTGTGAATATTTCTCCATATTTATTATTTTAAACATGAGAAAGGTGTGAACGGTAACACAGGTAAAGTTAAAACCTGGTCATTAATTCACTAGAGCAGAAGACCAGAGGTTCAAAGATAGAAAGAGTAAAATAATAGCTTAATTCAACAGGCAAACTTCTACAGAACCTAAAGCTGAGAAGTATTATTTGTTAGCATTAGACAAATTCCAAAATTAGGAATGGAAATTGTCAAGATTCCTGAGCACCCAGCCATGCCTGACACCTCTGAAATACACATTTTAAAACACACTCCTGTTCCTTTACTTCTTTCTCTCTTTAGGGATAACTTTCTTGAGCATTACTAAGGAACCAAGAGACAGTTTTTTGAGCATTACTAAGGAACCAAGAGACGGTTTTTTTAGGAAAAAGCCAGTTGCTTTGGGAGAAGACCAACAAATCCCATTAGGCCAAGATTTGGGCTGTGTTCTGTACTGCTCCAGAGGGGCAACATTCCCCCATAAAACAAACTCCAGCCTAACTCAAAATAATCTCCTCCATCTCCAGGTGAAAGTTCTTCACAAGATACAAAGTACTTTTAAACACCTTTTGCCCTTATTTCYTTCTTCCCCTCACCTCAACAGTCCCACGCTTCCAATTAAAATAAAAACCAGACCAGTGCAGTTTGGTGGGGTTTTCCCCTCCAATGCTAAAGTATAATTATAAGATGGTGGGGGGAATAAAATTACAAATTCCACCAAGGTCATTAATGCACAAAATGCAAATTGTCTCCCATTTGTCAAAGACCCTGGGGAAGTCTAGAGATAATTGAAATGATAGATGAACAGAGGAGACTAACTGCTAATGGTCTGTATATCAATGAATCAATGTCACATTTATGAAGGGCTTTGGGAAATTATTCTAAATACTTCATCTACAACAGCCCAAGTTTAGCCTACTTTTTCTCCCTAACACTGAAAAATTAATGAAAAACTTTGGTTTATAGTTACACGAGTGCAAACCTGTGGTAATTTAAGGTGGATGGCAAGAAATTGAAGCACTACTCATATTTGTTCCAGATATGAGCAAAATTCTCAGTTAGCAGGGATTATGGTATAAATAAAAGCAATATATATTTCAGAAATAATGAAATATAGGGCCAGCCCCTCATCCTCAAAGGCTTTAGGTGGGTATCAAGGACTTTCTTTGAGAATCTCAGTTCTGCTGGGCTGGATTCCCATCTGGGATTTTATGGGGATGCTGAAAAAGCAAACCCCTGTCCTTTACGGATTTTCATGGTAGTGTTGGCTTTCCACCACGTGGACATTGGTGCCACATAACCCAAAAGGGCTGTTATCAATTCCACCTCACAGATACCCGGGGTGAAGTGCAACCCCTCTCTGCTGCCATCACAGCTTCCTAAACAGCCAATTAACGCAACATTCAATTCCTCCATTTGCTGAAGCCCGTTTGTTCTGCCAGATTTTAATTTTCTGAATGAGTGAAATGCGAGTTAAGACAATTTACATGAGCTAATGATACAGTGCAAGTTAACTGATGGRTTATTCTGCACCAGGAGATGGTTTTTTGCAGGGAACAATTTGCACGCAGCCTTCCAGGGCCGTAATTACTCGCAATACCAGAATCTCAGCATGCTCCTCCCTTTTCATTTTTTGCTGTTTTTACAGATGTGTCACTCTCAGGGTACTAAGTGAAAACAGATTACCTGCCACTGATCACCCAGCACATCCGCAGAGGGAGGTGGGGGAAGCATCTCTCCCATGACAAGTTTTGATTTGTGGATTAAATTCCCCTCTTAATTGAGCCATGCTTCTTCTGCTAACAAATTCGTGTGGAAACCCCAGGATAAATTTACCTCTTTGCAGGGTAACTTTCCCTCACGTCACATCCTCCCCATTTCATTAAGATTTCGAGCTGCACATCCAAACCCTTCATCTCAAACACTCATTATGGAAATACTGCAAACCCCGAAGATGTCACCGTCGTTTCTTTTACAGCTTTTCCTTTTTGTAGGCTACATTCATATTGCAGAATAATTTAGACAGTAATTTAATCACAGGGTTTAGAGGTCCAGCAAATGTTACATTTACATAATGTCAGTCTTTCAGCAGATAATTTGGTCCTTTGCATGTGTTAAAAGAYGACATCGCTTGTTGAGTTCATGTTAGAACGTTTAACCCAGCAGATGAATGGCTGGCTCCTTAATCTGCCATTTATTTCTGATTTTTCCCTAAGGATCATTAGAAAAGTTTATTTAGAGTAAATTCATGATCACCRTCATTCTACTAGAGTAGACAAATCAAAAAGATTATTAAATCTCAGGGCCCAGAAATCTCYATTAAATGGCCATAAAGTCCTTGCAACACAGTAAATGCCAATTTTTTCCTTATGTAAGTACTCAATATATTGCTTCTGCCTCCTTTGAGTATGTGACTGAAGTTATTGAAATGTGCCTCATTAGTTTCATAATATTCTCCTAAGGACATATGGGTATTTTCTCGTTTGGAAATGAACTGTTCTTTGTGTCTTGTCAAACGCTGCTAAAGAGGATGAAATAGGATTTAAGAAATGTGATTTCATTTCRCTGTGCCGATACTGCTATCCTGGACATCCAAAAGATAAAATAAAAGGTGGTAAATCATCATTACTCAARGAGAAATAGMATGTCTGYACAAGWGATTTTCCAAAAGTACTACTGTGTRTTTAAACTTTGAARAATAATAACCCAGGMAAACATCTCAGGAGTCTTAACACCAGATTTAATACTTAACACTTACATTTAATACTGCATTTCTGACTTTTTATTTTGAAGTTACACATTGTATCCTCACTACTTAACACGTAAATTTATCTGTTTTTAAAATTAAATCTCTCTTATGACAAATTTGGTATGACTTGGGAAAGATAAGGAACCTCAGCTTCTTCCAGATGTAAGACAACTGTGTATCCTCTCAGCAATGAARAAATTGAATTGGTTAATTTGCATTAATACTTAGATGATAAAGCTTTAAAACAATCAAAATTATATCAGATAAAGACTAAATTACCACTAAGGTTAAAAAAAGGATTATTTGCTATTGCCACTTAAACAAAATGAGTTCTAAAATTAGAGTTAGGACACAGCAGACACAGGCAACTCAGAATGCACTGATAATTTTGTCATCAAAGTGATAAAATCCCAAGATCAAGACACTTTCTTTGATTATTCTTTAACATAGTTTGCATTATGGCCCTAAAACTCGGTGATACCTCACCAAATGTATTTTCTTACTCAACTGCCAAGTTTTTAAAAGAGTGCCATTGCATTCTGCCACTGCAGAAAACCTACAGGATCTCAAACCATGCCAAAAATCAATGGGAATATTGATGTACAATGAGATCTTTAACRGCAAAATCCTTAAAGTTCTTTACATCAACCAAATAATTAAATTAAAAAGAACTAAATGTTTTCCTAATTAAGCAGCATGAAGTGCCAMATATACTGATCTATTTTCATCTCCAATATGTTTCTGTCATTTCTCCCCTTGCAGTCCCCTGATATTCCCCCGTTGAAAAAAAATCTCATAAAAAAAAAAAAGCTGTCTAACAAATCCAAACTAAACCTCCAAGTCTTGTACAAGAAAGCAGAGAAAAGTTATAGAAGTCACTCCGAAATGTTCTCATTAGCACTTCTTTAGGTAAGAATGAGAAGGGAAAAATGAGCTCTGTGAGGGCTGAATGTCACAGCTATTTGCTGAGGCTATTACAATCATATCAGTGGCTTATTGAATTTCATAACCACGGTTCCACATCCTTCACTGACAACCATCAGAGAGCTCAACTCAAAATAAAGCTCTGAGTCAGAACGAAGGCAYAGACACAACGTGCTTACACACGGGAGAAAATAAAATTGCTAGAGGTCGGTCCCATTTTTATAGTGAAATAGGGACAGACATGACCCTCCAATTCCTACTTTAACCCCAGTGAAGCCAYAGAAGAGGAGGATGTGAAGCTCACAGATGGGGTATACATTCCCTGCTGTGTATCAATGGAGGGAGAACATTTCCCTGGTTTTATTCTGCAYGTCAGCCTCATTTACTGCCAGGAACGAGGCACTCATTGCATTTCTGGTACTGAGCTGTCACCAAACTCATCAGGAGCCAAACCCAGCCTCCACCAGGATCAAACTGGACTGGGCAACAATAACCCATGGCTATCAGTGCCCATAAATTATGAGCAACTCAAGGCAAACCTCGCAGGATCCTCACCAACACAGCTCATCCTACTCCCCCTGCATCACTGAGTCACAGTGCCTTCACCATATATCACTTTTTCTTCTCACAGGTCACACATTTAATTGGATATTTACTGAAAATCCAAACTTGGCAGCAGAGGGAGACTGCACGATGGCCAAAATAATCACAGAGAATCAGGGCTGGATGGAGCAGTRATGACAAAAGCCTTGGGAGAGATCCCGCAGATGTTTCCTGATGCTGAGCAGAAGCCACGTGCAAACCCAGCTAATAAACAATAAACTGAGTGATGCACAAGTGGAATATTCAGTGACTCGGGGTGTAAAACACCTCACCTGCCTGCACTGCCCTGCACTGGGACTGGTGCCATGGCAAAGTCTGGGAGATGTCAGGAGACAAACAAGATCCGTGACTTAATTAGGCCACAACTTTATTAACCTACTTCTTCAGGGAGCTCACAGCCATGGCTCACATGGTGCAGAGCCATGATTCATTTTTTAATCATTTCTGTCTGGTGAGAAGCTGTCTCARTGTTTCCCTCCCTCCTCCTCTCCACAGCCAAACTCTGAGTAACACCAAAGGATCCAGGTACGTGTGGGTGCCTTTGGTGGGATCAGCTCCACACTGCACCCCATCATTTTTAAGGACAATTTCAGTCCTCCAGGAAAGGCAACACAAAGGTACCACAAAGGTATCAGAGTAATTCAGCTCCTCCTCGGTACCAGCTCAGTGTGCAGACAATTAACAGATCCTCCCATGGTATTTCCCACTGGGAAGGTGGACATTGATGTAACCTGGGAAAGTGGACATTAATTCCTTACCAAGAAACCCTCACAAAACCCACAATCTATTCAGAGGTCAGTTGCACATTCAGATCACTCCTGCTGCCTCCTGTCCCCGTCTCCCCCTGGAAGGCAGGTCTGATCAATCCCAGTGAGTTCCCCAAGCACAGTCCCCATACCAAACCCCAAATGATTCTTGTTTCCATGCAGAACAAGCCTTTCAAGGGCTCTTCCTGGGGGGAATTAATCCATCTGGCCCTGTGCTGGCTGACCAGGGATGATTCTACCTTTGAGGTAGAGCTGCAGATTTCCAGGGGAATTTCCTGTCCATCTGAATACCCAGWGAGRAGCAGAACCAAACACCARCTCTCATCACCATAATATTTTCCTKCATAGCTGCAGCCCCAGRCACGCTCAGATGAAGACGTGACAATGGACTTTTATGGCATTTGGAACTTTTGGGCCAAKTCCTCTGCAGGCAGAGCTCCAAAAACCTCCAGAGTTACACCATGAGAGAATATGTCAATTGTCTGGCCAAGAGCATAAAAAAAACCTTCTTGTTATTGTTGTTAGAAACCAAATGACAAGCAATTCATTACTGCACTGCAATTCGGYGCAATTTATTGGTTGATTTGCTGTGAGGGATTTTAGCTACATACTAATACACCTCCCATAAAAAGAATGCAAATTCAGTAATGCAAGTCTAAATGAATGAGACATAACATTTTCTCACAGTTTGCAAGAAATTAACCTTTAACGTCTTTTCTATGCTTTGGGAACAGCACTTGGCCAAAAGCTCTTACAGTAATAAAGCAGTGACCCATAGCAAAGAATAAATGTCAGAGTGAAATGATAACAGCAAGCCTATTTGCCAGAAAGTGGTAATTTATAAGATTTTAATTTGAGATCATCATGGGGGGTCAGCCTTATCAAATAATTCAAAATGTAGGTCACAATTATAGCCCTCGAAGTGTGGCTCTGCTCTGAAATGTGACTGCAAAAATGGCATGTTTATTATTTCTAAATGATTTTTTATCAGCTGCATTGAGTTTACAAGTAAAATGCTAATGGGACAGATTTGCTTTTTGCTTTCTCCATTTGTGTGGCTCACTGATTTCAGCTCTGATTTACATTCCCCTGAAAGGAAAATCAAACCCCTCAGTTTCTCACCTGCCTGCTTGAAAGTTCCAYAGAGCCAAATTACATCCCTGTTGTTCCCTGTGTCACCAAAAGCTTTCAACAAATTTACACATTTCTCRGATAACTAGAATGTAAAGCCCTCACAATTCTCTAAGTAATAAAGGGGGAAAAAAAATCCAATCCACCTCTCACTTCAGGCAGATTCCTTGGGTGGTGTCAGACAGCGTGGCTCCATCAAAATCGATGGAGTTCTCCATCAAAATCAATGSAGTTCACTCAGGCACAGCTTTCTCTCTGTCCTTGGATTTGTTGGCTCCTCAAGCCCAACAGCAGAAGGASAAGAGGCACTGAACAGGTTTTTAAATCGCCCTGCCCAAATCAGTAACTGTGAAATGCTAACACCTGTCTGGAGCAGAGCACTGGGCATGGCTGCGATCCAGCCTTTGTTTCAAAGTGAGCCAGACACAGGAGATGGTCCAGGAACAAGGAAAGAGCCACCCAACACATTTCTTACCTTTTCTCACAACTTTTTCCAGCCCTGTGACCCCCCAGTTCCAGCTGGATCCCCGATGCAATGCAGGGTAATTGTWCTTTTCTGCCAAGCAAGCTCTGTCCATCCTGTTGTGGCCTGAGGATTTTGCCTTTGCTTTTTTCTCCTCTAAACTACAGTGAGGATTATCAAGGCTGAAAAAGCCTCTACTTCTCTCTTTGGCAAAATAATCTGGAGAACAAAACCCACCACAACAAGCTTAGAGTTACTAAGAGTTGGAATAAATAGGATTTAACACAATGCAAGTGAAAGATTACATGAAACATATCCACAGTTTTCATTCAAACAGGGCTGTACTCTAGTTTTATCACATCTCTGCTTTTGTGTACTAATTTTACTCCATAATTAAATTTCTGCAGTAATTCTGTCTTTTGACATTCCTCCTCTGTCACAACTTTGTGTGAGGCAGCAYATGCATTCACGAAACTCAATATTGAYACGCTGATGGATGATCAAAAATCTKCATTMKCYTGCCATGGGCTAAAAAACAAACCCAGCCACAGGAACAGGGATTTTGTGGGATTGCTGRACTCTGAATTTCAACAAGCAAAACCCTGCCATTATCCCAAAACATTTTAAAATCCACCTCACCTTCCCTGAGATGTATTCCCAAGAGAGGGAATAACTGGACAGGCACAGACCGGAGAGCTGGCAGCATTGTCTGGGGATGACAACCAAGCCCAGGGGAGCAGAACATTAAATATCACACCTTTCATTATAAAACAAGGTAGGAGAAATGCAACAAATTATTTCTCACAGACAATTTGTTGCTTAATGGCCCGAAGCAACTCCGAGGGCTGTTAAATATGATAAGACAGTCCTTAACCACAGCAACAATCTCCGTGCTGGGATTAATGCCATCATAAAGTTTAAGCGATGGTTTATAACTCCAAATATTGGCAGAAGCAACCAATTTTCTGTCTCTTGGAAAGCAGAATAAGCTTACATTAAGTAAATYATTGTTCAAAAGCAAGGAGGGGGAGAAAGGAAAAAGTTATGCCCTCTGAATGAATAGATTTCACTTATTAGAGTATGTGRGTTCAAAAATACCTAAATATGAGTCAGGAGCAGGACATGAAGAAATGCACRGAGAGCACCTTCCTGCTCTTTCCTCCTGGGTTGAGACACCATTCAGGCAGCTTTTTAGGGCTGATGTACAAGGCTTAGCAGGCTGAGAATAAGAATAAGTTGCTTTCAGGAGGCAAATGCCTGGCAGAGCGTGCTTGGTCACAAATGTACACAAAATTACTGGAGACCCTCCAGAAGCAGCTGGTAATTTGTCTGATAGTGTGCCAACAAAAAACAGCCTAAAAAACACATCCTCCTTAATGGTACCTAGCTCTTCAAAGCTTCAGTGGACAGTCTGAAAAAGGAAGTGTGAAAACCTGAAGGGCGACAGGAGAGTCAAAACAAACCCAAACTGAGCCCTAAGAAATGCTGTGCCCTGCTCAAAGCTTTTAAGAAACTCCACTGGGGTCCCAAATCCCACCACAACAAGTTATTTCATTACATTTTCAACATCCAGCTTCTGATCCAGACTGGGAAACACCTCAGTGATCATTTCTCTTCTCGAGTCATTCACTGCATTGGAGTTTCCAGAAAGGTCTGGAGTAAGTGTAAGGTGCAGGCTGGATTCCTATCACAACAGCTTGCTTTTTGTCACAAAGGATCAAAAGCAGGTTAATTGACATGACAAGTATCTCTTCAGAACTCCCATGCACTGAGAGCTCTGAAATGAAAGCACAAGATGTTCCAGTAGGCACATCTGAGTATTTTTGTCTCTGCTTGCCCTGGAGAACAGCACAAAGGGTCTTGGCAGAGTGGCACCATTTGATTTATCCCCACTGCTTGGACAGTGCCTACACTGGGGCTTCTCTGTACTGCTGGGATACAAAAAAAACAAAAAAAAACAAAAAAAAACAAAAAAATCCACCAAAACCCCAAACGAAACTAGCAGTTTTTTTCTTTTTTGCTATTATAAGTTAAAAAAATCCCAAAACAACAAATCCCACATTTTCAGTTTTAAGCTTTCAGAAAATTTTGGCACTTTCAGCACCTCGTCTATTATCTTGCCACTTTCTTCTCTCTAAGTAGCTACATTACTCTTGCAAACTAGCAAGGGGTGTGGAAATATTTATTATCATCTACATTTTCTGTAGAGATCATCAAAGGACRGCGARAAGCGYCCGTGTGCAGGGARGGGGRAAGAGAAAYRCAATCRCTCCCTCTTGATCTGTTTATTCCACAAGTTGGACACAAGTCATTGCCGTGACATTTTCATTTTGCTGGCTACACGACTGGGCTCTAATCTCATTTGTGCTGGTGTAAGCACAGGAGGATCAGGGAGCTTTCCCCCCGTTCACATTTTGGGGAGTAACAGCAGGAATCAGGCCCCTTACCCTTGGTCATTAATTCTGGTTCACCTCTCGCATGCAACAGCAGCTGTCAAAAAGGCTTTGGAGAACTGTCAATCTCCGGTAAGAGATAAAATCTTGATTAATAAAAATAATTTGAAGCCGAGTTTGTGCGTTGGAAAGAGAGGTCATTGGCACTGCGGTGTCAAGAAGCCAATATTTTACAAACACATGGTATTCTTAGGGGAAATCAAAGCAAAGTCTGTACAGAGCCTCCTGCCAAGTGAGCTAACAACTCCATTTAACAAAACAAAATCATCCCGACGCTTAGAAGAACTCTTTCCTTAACAAATAAAAATCAAAGCAAAATGCAGACCAAAGTGAAATGACTTCCATGATCAAATCAGAAGCCAAGGGCCAAGCTGTGTGTGTGCTGGGGGAAGGGGAGGGGGTGGAGGTTTGATTTTAACAAGCAACAAGATGAATGGAAATGATCAGCAGTGAAAATTCGGTTATCTGGGCTTCTGTTTTGCTGGTCCATCATTTACTGTGAAGCTGCTGAACAGGTTTGGGTTTCCAGCTCTGCTGCACTGACAGAGCCCAGAGATGGACCCCAGAGGAGCTGGGATCACCTCAGCCTGGCTGCCCTTCTATCTGTACCCCTGACCAGGTGAGCACCTTCTCCCACCCCAGTTTTGGGGTGTTTGACCCCTCCCAGCTCACTCAGCAATGACCACATCAATTCTCCTGAACAGACACATCTCCAAACCATCCCTGTGCTGGGCATTGCCATTCCTGACCCTTTCAGGAGCCAAATCACCCCTCAGAGGACATCCCTGAGCTGGGCTGGCTGTGGGTTTGGGGATGCTCCATCTCCTCTCTGCCTCTGAGCTGTGGGTTTGGGGATGCTCCATCTCCTTTCTGCCTCTGAGCTGTGGGTTTGGGGATGCTCCATCTCCTCTCTGCCTCTGAGCTGTGGGTTTGGGGATGCTCCATCTCCTCTCTTCCTCTGAGCTGTTTTTATAGCAGCACAACGCACAGATAAAGTGAGGAGTTATCCACCAGTCAGCAGATACACACGAGTACAACACTTCCCTGTGTTTAAATTGTGATATATTTCAAGGGAACACAGGGATTTTTTTTGCTCCAAATTTTAATTTGGACGAAAACCTCCCAGATCAGCAAGGGGCACCTCCAGCTAAGCTCAAAGAGCGCTCGGGATTCTCAGATYGAAACCCAAAACGCCTTCGCATCGGGTTTTCCTTATTGCAGCTGCAAAAGGCTGAGCCCAAGAARGGAAAAATGAAAGTCAAGCTTCACTCAGCCTCTGAACAGCGTTCCTGCGGGTAGGAGTGTGTGTCTCTGTTGCAGATAACTAACTAGCTACATGACAATATGCACGGGAGATGAAACCAAAGCAAATGCCAGCATGATATATTGTGTCAGTAACATCAAAGGAGAAGGGGAGGGGAAGCGAGTGGGAAAATCAAACAGAGTGCTCGGGAAAGAAAGCTAATTTTGAGTTTGATGTGCACGAGTGACACTCATTAAAAATTGACGAGCGCATGTGAGAGGATGCCACCTGGGATTATGCAACTGCTAATTAACATTTAACACCGTTTTCTAACCTTATAAAATATTCTTAGCCTGCTGAAGGCTTCTTCATAACAAGCACAATGAAAAAAAAAAATAAAAGAGAGAAAAAAAAAAATCCAGCACCTAGCAACAGCAAATGGAATGGGAAAACTTTGTGAACTTTTTAAAGGAACACRGGAGGCACAAAGGGCTTGAAGGGAGAATGATGAGGCAGCAGCATCCATGGACAYGTGGAACACCTGCCCCAAAGGGACAAAGGGACGTGGCACTGCTGAGTCAATGTGTGTCCTGATGCTCTTATCCATAGGAATCACTGGATTTTCACAAAATCATCACTTTTTAGGTTGGAAAAGACCTCTCAGTTCATCAAGTCCAGCCTTTAACCCAGCACTACTAAACCCACCACCAAACAACATCCCTAGGTGCCCCATTTATACACCTTTTAAACACCTTCAGCCCACATTAATATTAAATTAATATAAAATCCAGCCTGTTTTAAATATTTTCCAGCACAGCACCCAATTTCACCCTAAATGACACCATCCTGCTTACTGTAAACCACAACAGAAAGTATTACCTGAGGTCTCCCACCCTTGAATTTAGCATGAGCCTGGCAGTAGCTGCTAATTTAAAAAAAAAAAAAGCAAACATCAAAACATCTCCTGGATTCATGCCATTAGCCAGCAGGGAAATCCTGGGTTTTAGTCTTTTTTAGTCTTTTTCATAATAGGGGTCAGGGGAAATATGGACTCTGAAACACAAGCATCTGTTCTAGCCATAAGTTCACGTGGATTTGGGATCCCAAAATAGCAAATTTTTAGAAGCTGAGTAGGAAGTTCTGTATAGAAAAAGGGAGAATAACTAAAAAGAACAGGCAGAAAGGAAGAGGAGGTGGAGGGAAGCAGAAAAGGTGACCAAAGAGCTGAGCCTGGTGGGACAGATCACTGGAGAAAGGGACATATTTGCTGACTCAGCACCAGCTCCAAGGAGCCTGAGAATCAGCACTTGAGAGCATTCTGAAAAACCAAAGCCCAAAACAGCAGAATGAACAGATGACACTTGGGTTTGGCTGTTCAGCCGTGTGTTTACATGGTGAGTTTCAAAGTTTAAACAAAAAGGGAGCCCAGAGGGACAAACCCAAACAGAGCCCAACTTTCCCTGCCCTGCTGGGGCATCCCAGCACATCTCCCTGATAGAAGGACAATCTGGCTCTTTGCAGCACTCAGATGTTTTTATAAACCCAGGAGCCTTCCAGGATTTCACACATATCCCAGAAATAAAGTGTTTTTTAAAAGATAAACACCCAACGCTGCCTGAGTGCCCTGGAACTTTGTGATGAAAGATGACTCCAACTGCACAATRGTGACATATTTAGGGAGGTTTTAATTCATAGATTGGTGTTCAAACACCATGCCCAGGAGGATTCTTGCACCTTTCTTCACATTCTTCCAGATGAACTCTATAACAGAATGGTTAAATGCTTCCCATAGAGGCATTTAGCACACAACGATTTGTCAGAAATTTCCATTCTCTTTTGGCAAATGAGGGAATTTGAGTAAATTTCTAGCTGTGCTCAATGGAAACTCAAAATGGTTTGTCCAACAAACTKAAATGATGTTTGGGTACTGGAAGGTTAAAACAACCAGTTGTCAACACAGGACATTTTTTGCTGAGTTTTTTTATATAAAAAAAATGTTCTCAATAGGAAAACTAATTGAATTTTGTATTCTTCAAGAGGGAAATTTAGAGAAAAGTAGGTACAGCATAAAAAAACATGAGCCATTCCCACCTCCTAAAATTACAGGAATATAAATCTATCACATTTTGGTTTTAGTAAGTGGAAGATTATGTAAAATTGAGAAGGAAAAGAAGAAGCTACAACCAATGACTCCAAGGTGCTTTCCACAAAAAAAAAAACCCAACAAAAAAACAAAAAAACGAAAAACAAACAAACAAAAAAAACAAAAAAAATCCCCTAAAAATAAAACCACCTGAAGCATCAGGATCAAATTTCATTTTGTTTCCACTCACGGTACCTTAAAACCTCCCTCAAACTTACGACTCATATGACAAGAAGGTCAGAATTCAAACTCTGCCTGTCAATGAAAAGGAAGTTTGGTATCCCCCAGTGCAGAAGGCTCTTCACTCAGCTTTTCCTGCCYCAAATTTTGATGGAAGCAGAGGAAGGGAGGAATTGCTGCCCTGGATTTTGTGTGAGCATCGAAAGGCGGCGGCGACGAGCGCCCGCAGCCCCTGAAACCAAGTATGGGTCGCCTTAGGGTTTGCTCACGAGGTCTCACCCACCCTTGATTTCTGGGGCCGTGGGGCTGCCTGGGCAGGGTCTGCACCCCTGTGGATCCCAGTTTGGGGTGAGGATGATGAGATTTATCTGTCTGTGCTGGGGCCCCCCAGAGCYGCTGTCAAACCGAGGGGTTTTGGCCAACAAACACAAACTCCTGATCTCACAACTCACATTTCATGCACGACATTCCTCTTACATCATCTGTGCTGTCTGTTCCGCACTTACTGGGACTCATAAACATTCCACACTCWCTCTGCAATGTATTTTCTCCCTGCWAGACAACCTGCTTGCCATTAGCATGTAAACTGCACACTTGCCACTCAGGACGGCCTCATCAATCTTGTCCGAGGCAGAAGAAGAGCTCGTACCCTCTTACAAGATTTCTGGGGCTGCACTTTTAGGTTATTCATCCATTTATTTGAAAGGAAAAAAAGGAGAGAAAAAAAAAAATCTTACAAGATTTCAATCTCTAGACTTCAGAAATAGGACATATTAATGGAAAGAAAAAGGATCACTTGAGTTATTTTTACACTCAAATTTGAATTTTTTTCCCCCCAGAGGAATCCATTTTTGTGCTTCCCTGAAGACTGTAGTACAATTCCATTCCTGCTTTGAATTAAGAGAGCAGAGTGAAGGAATTAAGACTTTTAAAATAACTATCAAAACCATGCCTTGGATCTCTGTGTTTGTGCTCCTGCTCAGTAATGACTCGCCACTCGCCCCCCGAGGCAGCAGAATAAATCAAGCACGGATCATATTAACAATCTGCTCRTTTGGGGCTGAGTTCAGCCCCCTTGTATGGCCCTGTGTGCAGAAGATGAGCCCCTCCAGGTCCTGTAGAACCCCAGTGTTCTGCCCTGCCCTGCAGGAAAGAAAGATCCCGCTGGGAAGGGCTCATGGCAGGAGACAGGTGGGGACAGAGGGTCCTCAAAGTGTCCCAAAGTGACCTGGGTCATGGCTGGGAAACCAGCACAGCAGGAGGGAAGGGAAGAATTGAAAAATCATCAAATGGACTGGGCTGGAAGGGACCCTAAAGCTCATCCTGTTCCAGCCCTGAAATAAGCAGGGACACCTCCCACTGTCCCAGGCTGCTCCAAACCCCAATGTCCAGCCTGGCCTTGGGCACTGCCAGGGATCCAGGGGCAGCCACAGCTGCTCTGGGCCTCCCCACCTTCACAGGAAACAATTCCTTCCCAATATCCCATCCATCCCTCCCCTCCATCATTTTGAAGCCATTCCCTGTGTCCTGTCCTTCCATCCCCTGTAAATTGTCTCTCTCCCATCTTTCCTGCAGCTCCCTTCACTGCAAGGTCACAATGAGGTCACCCCAAAGTTTTTCTTTTTTTTTCAAGCTGAACAACCCCAATTCCCCCTGCTTTTCCTTCTAGGAGATGTTCTCCATCCTTCTAAACTCTGTTCGTATTCTTTTGATATTTCCCAAGACAAAATTTGCATCTGGACCASAGAATCCAAGTGTTGCAGATGGGARCAGAATTTGTTGAATTCTTCAGAACTCATTTGTACTTTTTTGGGACTCCACATACTGTAAAACTGAGTTCCTTGACAAAGTTATTTTTCACTTTCTCTAAAAAAAGGATGCATGGGCAACTTCATTTTGCTGCAAGAACAGAAAAAGATTATGAGCCTCGCTCAAGACTGTTCAGGAAAACCACCAAAATCATGAAAAGACCTTTTTAAATTTCACCCCTGATATTTCAGAACCAACTCCTGAATTCYTCTGGAGGGTTTGTGAAGGAAGGATTTCAACATGTTCTCTCTGCCTGAATTAACAGGAGGCTTCATTAGACAGAAACAAACCCAAAACCTGGAAGATGAGACCTGTGAGTGCAAAAACATTGGGTATTTCAGAAATCAGCCCAAAACCTGGTAGATGAGACCTGTGAGTGCAAAAACATTGGGGATTTCAGAAATCAGCCCAAAACCTGGAAGATGAGACCTGTGAGTGCAAAAACATTGGGGATTTCAGAAATCAGCCCAAAACATGGAAGATAAGACCTGTGAGTGCAACAACATTGGGCATTTCAGAAATCAGCCCAAAACCTGGAAGATGAGACCTGTGAGTGCAAAACCATTGGGCATTTCAGGAGCTCCTTCCTCCTCCAGAGCTGCTCCCTGGCAAAGCTTTTCCAGATGATGCTTCATGAATTGCTCAGAACAGGAACAAAAAAGCTTTCACCAGCAGCAGAGGAGGGGAAGCAGCCACATTATTTCATCCTGAGGAGTGGTKCTGTACAGCAATTACTTTGCATAAAATCTCTGTAAGGAATTAAGAAGGCTGAGTCGGGCGGGTGGCGGAGCGGACGATCCATCACGGAAATGATTCATAAATTAAACCATCCCAACTAAGGCCTTCACACATCACTGTGTAATAGCTCCTAAGGARTCATTATGGCTATTCTGTCAATAATGCATAAACTCCAGGACCCTTTTAACTCCCAGCTCCCCCTGGGTCCCAGCAGTAATGGTCCATCACTCCTTACCCATTTCTGGGTGCTGTTTGCTCACCCCATAAAGTGCTGCCATTGATCTTCAAACTCGCCTTCCCCTCACCTTAACTCCTACAAACAGAGAAATTCAAACTCAGGAGGRCTGCCAGGGCTGGAGCTGCATGCAGACAACAGGGAAAAACTAAGGAAATAAAGGATTAAATACCCATTTTTCTCATATTGCCAAAGCTCTGTGCAAACCRTCACTGGCGTGACACACAACGTGCACAGAGATGGGTTTGCTTGGTCAGTTTAGCTGTCACCAATTTCATCAATCCCCCCCAATTTCCTGCTTTCAGATCACACTTCCACATGCAGTTTCACTGACAAGAATTGAAGAAGCCAGGRGAAAATGCCCCATTCAGTGTGGCCAACAAGGCTTGGTGGATTTTGTGAAAAATCCACATTCACCAGACCGAAACAATGAACAATGAACCATCAGCTCAACACCCAAGGTGAGCCCTGCTGGAAGGCTCCTTACAAACACCTCAACAAGCACCCCCAAGAAAGGTGTTTTTCCAGTCAAATTTTACACCCAGAAGTAAGCAAAAGAATCATTTCAAATCTGAAATACATTGACTGGGGTATAAAAAAATAGAATGTGAGTCTGACATTGTGCAGCTCTGGTCTGAAAGACAGCAATTTGCAGAGAGTTCTTTCAGTAGAAGAAATACTCTGGCCAAATTCAGAAATGAGTGTATTGATACTAAACCACAGCACAATATACACCTTTATTAAAGGACTATTTAGCAGAAGGAAACTGTTCTTTCTTTTAAACACCTGAGTGTATAAACAGTTAAGCAACCTGTTTTGTTAATTACAAAAAATCATCCTGTAATTTGGTGTGAAACAACACAAAAAGCAACACTCCAAATACCACAGGGATATTTGCTCAGAAGGAAGATTTATGGAAAGAAAAACAAAATTTCTTTTTAGCACAATGTACATACAAGAGAATTGGYAATTCCCATAAAAATCTGCCTGAACTCATCAGTTTGGAGGCCTGTTTGAAATAAATGAAAACTGAAATGCTGGGGGTTGGCTGAGGATGCCAAATAATCCGGTGTTCACTTCATTTACAGGTCTACAGCTCGCAGGTCTAACAACAGAGTGGAAATGTTGGGGTGTTTTAGAAGTAAAAATTATTCAGAATTTACTGGAATTTTCCAGGAAACAAAGAAAGGAAACAATGAGAGTGAGATGATGAATACAAACTGCAAGGAGCCACGCATCCTGGGTTTCTTTCCAGTATTACTCTTTGGGATGGTTCAGATATTTTTCTTTCARGGATTTAATGCATGGTAAGCAGTAAAAGTAACCAGAAATATTTCCACTGCACCASCCTTCAGGATCCACCAGGATAAATCACCTCTTAGAATAGTGGCACCAAATACTTCATGTCAGTTCAAACCTCTGGATGCCTAGACCCATCCTTTACTTCACCAGTAATTACTTTTTTAGAAAAAAAAAAAAGAAATATTACGTGCTTGACAACTTAAGCCAGGGCTGACACATTAATCTTTCTCTCCAGGTGGTGTCTCAGACTGAGCACTGCTCCCAACAGCAAAGCCCTGACCTGGGGGACACAGATGGGTGAGACATCTCCACACTGCAGAGAAATATCTACAGAATTTTTTTTTTTTTCTACAGAAATTTCTCCTCACCTTGTTTCTAAGAGTTGTTAGATTTGGTCAAGTTAATTATTTTTCCCCCTAAAAAATCAGGCAGATGGAATTTTATTTTCATTTTTTTCTTRCTGTGCTGTTTCCATACCTGAACACCAGGAGCCCTGAACCTTCTCACAGCTCCAGCTGTCTCTGTGCAGAGCTRACCCCAATTCTCACCCTCTTCAGCACAAACACAAACAGGTTTTTCTCAAACCCTCATTCCCATTATTAAGAACTCTGAGTTTTTCAGCTCCTTGCATTCCCACTAAGAACAAGGCAGGATTTCTGCTGCTGTGCAGGGGTCAAGCAGGAGGCACAAATGGGACAGTGACAGTGCCAGCAATGGGGACACGTCCCCAAGGGCTGGGAACAGCAAAAAGTGAACCCTGASAGCTGCAGCCATGGGTTTAAGGAGCTGTGTCCTCCCCAGTCAGGCAGGAATGGGAAGGACACCACAGCAGTGATTTCTGCTGTCCCATGAGTGTTTACACCAGCACTGCAGCTCAGAGGAACTCCTGCACGCCCTGAGACCCCAATTTTACACCTGACACAGCTGCACAGGCTCTCACCTGCTGCTGACAGCACCAAGGTGGTGTCAGAGTTCATCTGTAACTTTTTTAGGATAGTTAAGTGGCRGGAGAAGTGGCCAAGAATCCCCCTGTGCTGCCGGGGAAGGGGTTTTGAGGGGGGAGTTTTTGTTGTTGTTCTCCACGGGCTATTAAATACACAAATATATGGACAGGGAATGTGATTAGTGATTGGTATTTACTGTGATTGGTATTTAACACCCCACAGCTCTGCAATCCTGGCTGCTCTGTCCCTGTCACTCAGCAGAACCTGCTCAGGTTTAATGGTGGCACTGGCATCCCATGGAGAGGCTGGGAACAAAAACCATGCACTGGTTTGCATGGGGAAAAACAGAGTCACACAGCCAAGAGATAAATAATTTTAGGTGTATTTGATGAGAAAGGACCCCACAAATCAGCTGCAAACTCAGATCCAAGGGATTGCTCTGGATTGGAAACCCAAGATAACCAAACTGCGCTGGGACACAGCACCTGACACACATTGTGGGCTCCTCACAAGGAGYAAATAACTCACCCAGAATGAAAATTCGCCTTTCAGTGAGTTTTTTTATGTACCCACATGCACAACAAACCCTTAGCTGATCTCTCTGTGTAGCATTTGCACTGCTTTTTATTCAGATGAGAACACAAATGCAATCTACTGGCTTCACGTCTCTGCTTCTTTGCAGATTGACTTTTTTATACCCTTACCTGGCCTAGTTCCATTTATTAGGAACATATAAAAAAAAAAAAAAGATTGCCTTCTATAACTCTTCTTCAACAATGTCTCCAGCCTGAAGGCTTCATGAAGTTATAAGCAAAAATTTATATGTAATAAATTATTGAAAATGAAAAATATCTGTCTCCAACAAAAGTAATATATTTCAGGTAACAATGACTTTTCCGGTGAAGGGGAAGATAAAAGTGTATTTAGCAGGTATTCTGATACCATAAACCAGAATACAATATTTGCATGCTCAAATATATTACAGAAAAATATGTTAATTCAAGTCTGACATTAAGAAATTACTTCCTGCTGCAAATTGGAATTCCAAATGAAACAATAACCTGCACAAGACTTAAGACAGCTACACAGTCCACTTGGCTAAGAGAAACCACCTATAGATTTAATAAAAAAAAAAACCACCTATAGATTTAATAAAAAAAAAATTAAAAAAAAAAAAAACCACTAAACCCCACCAAATATATGTATTACTGTTAGAAACACAAAGAAATACTAGAATGACATTTCCTGACTTTGTAGCACATACCTTCTCCCAAATATCCACTCATAAATTTCCCACAGGGGCCCTACACCCACACCCCATCACTCAGTGCCTAAAATGCTTCACAGCTCTTGTGCAGAGAACCTACTAAGTGGATTAAAGATTATTTYTCATGTGTGACTTCATGATTTACTGGGTTTGGCCAAGATTCTTCCTTGACTGAACTCGACCTAATTCATACAGGATTTAAAGGTGATTTTATGTGTACAAACACATGAATGGATAGTAATTAGATTCTTTGTACTAAAAAACAATTCTTGAGATTCAAACTCCAAAGAAGGTTCTGAAAACTCCTATCACGTGTGCTTTTTATGTTTTTCGTTTCAAAGCAGAGTAAAACCATCTTTACTGCTGACTTTGACTCCCCAGCTCAGGATCAGATTCCACTGGTTTCAGATAGTTTAAACTATTTCTACATCTTAAGTTGCAGAACTGACAACGTCCATAAAACTGTCCAAAGAGAATTTATAACCCCCTTACACAAATAACAAATCAAGCATGGAAGCCAAAATGGGAATGGCACRTTCCCAACAACAGGAATGAAATAATATTGAAATAATACAATATAGAAACCTCATTAGAAGTTTCTCCTAAACTGCAGTCTTAAAAATTTGTGCTATGGTTTTAGTACAAAACTTTTCAGTCTATTATAATGAAAGAAAACCTTTCTAGAAAGTTATTTTTATTCTCAATACACAGAGGGAAAGTGATGGTGTGAGACAAAGGTTCTAAGATGGCTACAGTAGGATAATTCCAGCCTTAAAAACAATTAGTTAAAAATCTTTTTACTGCTGAAGAGGAGGTTTCCACTTCTGTACCTGWCACAAGATTCCCTAACACAAGGTGAGAAGGAAGTTCTGAATCCCAGCCAGTGCCAGGGATGTGAAACTGTGAAAGCTGATCCTTTTCTTTCACCAAAACGTTCTCAGAGAACCACAAAAAAAAAAAAAAAAAWTTAGAAATTCAACGTAAGTAACCAATCATCACTTCATGAACACCAACACCAGAAATTAAAATATGGGCAGAGGATGAGGGAACCCCACGAGCCATGTCCACACAACTGGAGCTCATTTCAGCCCCTGGGCTCCATTCCTGGACTCATTTCACCATGGAGATGGAAGTTTGGCACAGTGCAGGACATCAGGCAGCTCTGGAGGAAATAGGGAACTCTCTCGTGGCTGGGAGGGGTCAGCAAAGCTGCTGGAACAGGGAACTGTGGGGTGCCAGGGAAGGGGAYCCCAAATGGGGTCACTCGATTAMAGAACAGGAAAGGGAAGRGAAYGAAAATAAAAACACAGCAGWGGTCTGGAAACAAAAMTGTGCAAGGACTCRGATGGAATGGCTGRYCCACAGCAGCAGAAAACTKGAGCTGCTTAYCCAGRCTGATCCAGCTGCCCCAAATTCCCYCAAAATGGGCCCTTCCAGTTGGACACCATGATCCTTGAAATCCCATTGCATCCATCTCAGCACAGCTCTAGGAATTCATCAAAAGAACCAATTCAAGACTCAGTTTCCCTTTCCAGCCTTGTGAGCTGCTGACCAGGCTCTGCACAGAATTCAGATTTGCAGCTTACATTAGAAAAAGATAAAACCACAAAAACTAACTGCCATATTTTTTTCCTACAATTGTAATTTTTTGCAGCAAAGGAACACACTTCCCTCCTCCCAGTGCTTTTCTGAATGCTCCAGGAGATGTCCAGGAGATTGTCCCATTCCCAGGAGATCTTTAGGTTTATCTCAATTGGTTTATTGSCTTCCTCACATTGATTTTTGACAGCACAGCAACTTCATTTTGAATCTAAAAGCCTTATGAATTTTTTTTTTCATGCTGAACATATTACTGGCTTTGAAAGATCCTACTATTAGAGCTTTCCCAAGAAGGATGGGTGGATTCTGCTTAGCCCTGAGAAAAGCTCCATTTCCAGGAGCCAGTCAGCAAACACAACCTATTTTAGCTTCTTCCAYCAGCAGGTTGGGCCATAAATACCTGCAGGAAGTAGTTCTGCAAGTCAGATGGTGTCATCACTGCCTCCTCATTTTTAGCAGAGTGCCTGGCTTTGGTACCTCCATAATCACAATTCACCATTTGGGAGCTGCCCCGAGYGATTGCCAATTTACAGTGGACACCCACGATGAGCAATAATGGCCTGTGCCGTGATAAAACTGATTTATTGTCAATATAAATATACTTACTGAAGCAGCTGCCCTTAAATCTTTATTTATAAGGCACGCCAGATAGCCCAGTAAGGGAAGAGAAGGGAAGTATTTCTATGCACCAGACTTTTCACTTCATTTCCTAGAAAGATTAGAGAACATTGTGGACACTGGGAGCACACCAAAGGCTACATATTCTAATTTCAGGGAAAATAAAACACTGTGAAGAAAAGTAACTCCACTGAAATCCATGCAAATATTAGTCTTTATACTCAGGTTTTACTCTAAAAGGAACCTCAAACTTCAAAGGGAATGGAGTTGAGTTGATGGACCCTCTGGAGATATTTATCTGATAAAAGACTTTCAAATTATCCTCCTACCCCCTTAAGATATTATCTTCATAATGTACTAAAAAGAAAAAAAAATAATCCTGGCCTTTGGTATTCACCWAGCAGTCCTGGATGGCGCTGAAATTAATAAATAATAGAGCCACTAGCAACACCCTATTGATTTTCTGCCGGATTTGTCTGTCTCCTCAGAATTTTAAGAACTGTTTAAACAGATATATCCATTATGTGTTGGAAGGAATTTTAAGACTCCCCAGCAGGGCTGTAGTTGATGACATATTGACAGTATCTCAGCCTGGAATAATTCTGGGCATTCCTTGTGTTGTCTGCAGACGCAGAGCCAAAAACACCCGGCTGGAGGGCAGAGTGAAGGTCAAACGCCTGCAGCACTCACAAAAAAAAGCTTTTCTTGAACAATATTGCTTCAAGCCCCAGACATCATCTTGTGGAGACAGCAGCAATTCCTGCTATCAACTGTACAAATAAAATTATTACACCATCAGACTGTTTTTCCGTCGGAAAGAGCGCCCCAAGGACTGAGATTTTAACTCTGCTGCTGAAGAACTGAGGAGTTCTTATCTTCATTTGTTAATATAAACAGAATACCTTCACTAATTMCCCAAAGCAGCTCTGAGCTCCTCTGCAAAGCTCTTTTTGAGTTCCTTCCCTGCGCTCTGCTCCTCCTGCAGCCCCATTTAAGAGATCATTTAATGCATTAAAACTGGAAGGCTTCAGCTTTTCCATTTGCAATGTAGGGCACCAGAACACCGTCACCTTGCTAAGAAAATGGGCTGATGTGGTTTCACAGCCATTTACCAACCCCTTGGAAACTTTTTTTTTTACATTTTAATGCTCTAGTTAAATAGAAGAGCRTACAAGAGTTTTGGTTCAACTTTGATAGGAGACTAAAACAAGAACATGTTAATCAGCTGGGTAGAGGCTCTTTTTTTTTGCACTGATCCTATTTGCCATTCCTTTGCTTGAGCAGGAATGTTTTCCTCATTATGGTCCTGATTAAGAAGTTTGATGTGCTGACCTTGAATATCAAATTAAGCTCCATGCTGCAAGCAAAGCATCCTATCTTCTCTGGTGGCTTATAAATTCATTAGACACTTTAGACAGAGTTTTAAAATTTGCTGACACTAAATTCACTCAATATGGAGCAGAACCGTTAAGATTTATGAGGCAAATCTGCAGCTGAGTGAAACACAYGATCTCCAGGTGATTTCCAACCAGGAATCCTTTCCATCCAGCCYCTTGCCTTGTTTTTTTAAACAATTTGGCAGTGCCAAACCCTGAGTTTGCTTGGTGCCAGTGGCTCCAGACACTTGTGTTGCACACCCCTCCCGAGTTCAAAAGGAATAACTTSAGTGTAAAAGTTCACTTGCTGCTGTGGAGTGAAAATAACTTCTCTCAGATGCCACGTTGCTGAAGCAGCTGGATCAGAATTTTAAATCTTTTTGCCATCTATATCCCCCGAGGGCACGAGAAAGTGAATCAAGGCGCTTTTTTACTTTCATGGATTCTAGGCTTTGACAGGAGTTCAGAGAGGGAAAAAAATAACTTCTGAACATCAGGCAAGCCCTGTGTGCCTGGTCTTTGCTTAACAGGCTTTGTTTTCATTTTGGCAGAGTGTGTTTTGTTTGCATTTAAAAAGGGGCACTCGGTATCAAACACAAGCGCTTAAARAGAAAAAGCAGCTCCACCAACAACACCAACCTTGTCTGACACACAGGGTAAGAATCACAAAAAGAACTTAATTCAGTCATTTGTGAAGACACTGAAAGGGGCTGTCAGGATGTAAAGCCTGCTCACAACAGGAAGGAGACATGAGGAGAGGGAGACACGRGGTAAAATTAATCACTGGGGTAATATTCTCACAGGACTAATTCATCCGATACCAGGAAAAGTTCACATCGCAAACCTGCACACTGACAAGATTTAACGGAGCAGATACACTGCAGAGAAAGGGTCAGGGTGAGGACAGAGGCACCTCAAACACCCAGCACCTTCCCCAAAGGCTGAGCTGGAAGGATTCTCTCTCATCTGGCACCTGGTGTGTGGCACACCGGTCTCCAGCCGTATGGTGCCGAGGATGCTGATGGCATCCTGGCCATGAACCCAGAGCAGCAGCAGCTGCCACGGGGATCTCTCCTTTCACTCTGATCATTTTGGAAATWCTGAGCTCTGGGCTGGAGGCAGCGTGGTTCACTTCAGGCTTTCCTGAAGTCTGGTGTCAGCCTGAGAGTTAGTTTGGGTGAGAGGATCCAAAATCCGAGYGGCAGACAGGAAGGATGCTTAACAAATTGAAGCACAAAAAAATTTTTTTTTGGGTGTGGAGTTGCACTTATAGCCAATTCTGCCTCAAAAAATGTATCAAAATGGAATGCAAATACTAATAAAAATTTACTACTCTGATAGAAACCACACATAGATAATTGGGATGGAAATGATTATTTGGAAAGCGACTCGAAGGGGCCTGAAGAAAGAGCGGAATCAACAGAACTCAATATCAGTGTGCAGTTGACATGTCTGCTCTCAGAGCTGCTGGAGAGGAAACAGCTCTATCTGATGTGGACATTTATTTTATKGAGCTGCAATTGCAGCCAGGATGGCAGGGTGGACACAGGGGTCACMCCCTGACCTGGTGAGTCAAGAAAATGGGGAGTAATTACAGCCCCCACAAAATTAACATGCAAACATGGGAGGACAGCAAGAGGACTCCACCCCACAYTCCAGCTGGCATTTCTGAGGTTTATTGCAGAAATGAAGGTTTATAAGAACTGTCACACCATTAATGATATCAGRGAGGAGACGTGACCTTCACCAACCCAAGTGAAAATGAACTCAGCCAGTTAAAAGGTGAGGGCAGAAATGAGATGAGTCCAGCAGCATTTTCTGCTTCCTCTGGAACCAGAAAGAGAAAAGGAGGGGAAAGAAAACCACTCAAGCCTGAATGGGGAAAAAAAAAAATGTCCTAAGGTCTTCAACCACAGCTGATCTTTCCACAACTGGATTTAACACACAACAAAGTCTGTGTTTTGCATTTTGGCCACTCCATATTTGATACAGCACCAAGATGTGTTTCATTCATACCAAAAATCTTCTGAAAACCAGAACTGACATACTGTGGTTTAGCTAAATGTCARAGGAAGGAAAACCAGTAAAACAGCYCATGAGAAGTTGTACCTCTCATCCACGAACGCTATGCAAAGGAATCAAGAGTTTTGCCTGCATTTTTTAAAAATATTTTGCATTTCACCTACAGCAGCATGTCATTTAAATGAAATGTCATAGCAACCAAAAATACCATTCAAACATAATTTTATCCTTGTTCCCTATCTCTTTTTCCTCCTTCCTGTTTAAGGTTGGAGCTGYTCACATTTGATATTCCTGTTAATGAATATCAAATATTCTGCTTGGYTTTGCCATTTAAGATTGGATCACATGGCTCTTGTTGTCTCCTTCCAACCTGATATCCTGTGATTCACCTCTCCTACTGCTGCCCTTCCTGATTTATTTATCAGGCTTTATTTTCTGAAAAATAGTCCAAGATTTATAAATATTTTTTTTGCTATTTTAACGAAAAACATATGAAAATACAAAATTYCCATCTCAGCAGTCAAAGTTCAGTCTGTGGTTCAAATGAGTGCTGCCTGCACGTGGGTCATAAATAAAAGCATTAACAGTGGTTTAGCCTCTCAGCTCTTCATTTCTTTGGATTTACCTCTGGGACTAAACCAGGAACCCCAAACCCAATAGAGAAATGGAAGAAAACCTTACAAAAAACCAGAGATCTGCGTCCACTGCCAGATGGTCTAACAGCAACAGCAAAGAAAAAAATATTTAATGACAGTAAGATCTGAAGGAAAGATACAAATACTGGAACATAAGGTTTTTAAAGCAATTGCTTAACAAGTTTATAGAGGGATTAATAAGGCACATCTGCTCACTCCAGCTAGAAATCCCACCAGTGGCCCAGGAGCTTTCTCCCAGTCTTAGTCTGTGTTATTTGCTGAAAATCTCTTAATTTACTACCAGTGCTCTTCCAGCGAGGYGGGGAAACACAAATCTTTCCATTTTAGCAGGAAAGGGGGATTTGAGAGCCCAGGAGAAGGAGCATTCATCTGCCCCAGGAGCAGCACTGCACTGTTCCTCATTTCAGCCTTTCCCCCGAATGCCTCCTCCTTGGAATGCTTCCTTTATTGTTTAACCTGCAGCCAAATCTCAAATTCCACACTGCACCTGCACACTGCAGCCATTCAGAGCTCTCCATCCCCTCCCCAATGTCACAAACCCCATTACAGTGGTGTTTTCAGCTTCTCCCAGCCCTACAATCCCGATCCCATTAATGTTGAGTTTAGCAAACACCAGCTGCTGGCTTTTCCCTTCTCTCCCTTTCCCTTCTCAGCCCCCAGGAGAGATTCTGAGCTCCTCTGTAGGGTGATCCCATGAACTCTGCTCCCACCACACCAACCATCCTCCCCTAAGTGGTTTAATTTTCTTTTCTCTGATGCAATAATCACCAATTCCACTCCTCCAGGGATCAGTGAGTCCCATCCAGTCCTCATCAGCATCACTCCCTCACCACAGCACACACTATCACTGTCAAAATTGCTTCCTGAATCCTTCCTGCTCCTGTTAACAACTCACAAACAGCTTCTGCTGGAGCAGTTTTAAATATTGATATGCAATTTACAATTTACTGCACAAACCTCAGAACAATTCACATGAATTTGAGTACATCAGGTTCTGTGCTCAAATTCTGMTGCTCCTCTCCCACCCCAAAGGAAGGCAATGTGTTAAAAGGAACCAGCAGAGTGGCTYAAACCAAACTTTAATTCTAAAAACTCTTAATTCTAAGTTCTTTCTAAAGCAATCGATCAGGCACTAAAAACCCCCAAAAAATAGTTGCAAAATTATCCAGTCCTCSAGCTGCTAGAGATTCATAACCACTTTCCTGTTCTGCAGCCTGATTCCAGAGGGGAGCTCCACATCCGAGAAATTCATCTTCTGCCAGCCAGGAATGTTAAAACAAACCAGCCCTGGTGCTGAGGGGCAGATACCCCACAGCTCCACAGCTCTGACAGTGCTCAAGAACAGGGGATTCCTAAAATTTGGCCCAATTTTACTGCCAAGTAAACCTCAATTTGATGGAAAGGTGAAATTCCCACTTTAGACCAGTGCTACTCCACAGGAGATATATATACACACATACATACTTTTTAATTTTTATTTTTTTTAAATTAAACAGGTCTTTCAAGGCAATTCTGTATTTCCATGCTCTCCTGCCTGCCCCTGTCAGAGATTCTGTGCAGGGCAATGAGAACCCAAAATTCCTGCACAACCCAGCCCCAGCAGACCTGTCCAGCACAGCCAGAGCAAACCTCTAAAAATCCACCAAAATTTCACCTGGCAAGCTGAGTTTTGATCAGAAAAAAAAAACCCTCTCCCCATCCCTGATTCACTTTAATCCACGGACTAGATTTCAAGGTGCCTAGGCACACTTTAAATGCAACAAATACGATACTGGCTTTTTCTCTGCTGTAGGAAAGAAAAGCCTGATAAGGAGGAAAAAAAAAATCAATTTTTTGTCATGAGGCAACTTTAAGTTAATTTAACAATATTTCAGGATGACTGCACACAGATTCTCAGACTGTCAACCACACAAGTCACAACCCCTTTACAGCCTCGTGCTGCACCTTGGGATCTGCTCACTGTTTCAGCCTCCTAAAATTAGTCTGGAAGCCTTGCACGTGGCTTCTTTTCTCTGTCTGTCCTAATTTTACTTGAAAAACGATCCCATAAATGCTTCTAAGTATGATTCAGTGTTTCTGACAAAATCAGAAGATGCTTTGTGCTGTGGTGGTTATGGTTCTAATTTGCTTTTATGACCCAAACTTCCCTTTCCTGGCAATTAATTAATTCAGGAACAGTATTTTTTTAATTGTTCTGGAGGAAAGAGGATTCCTGGAAGCTTCTCTGCAGAAGACAAGAGATGTCTATGAGCATTTTTTGTGCTGCTCCACTGCATCTCCACTCAGACTTGTGTTTTTCACCCAKAACCAGGAGTAATTTCTGAATTTCTCCTGTTCAAGTAAATTTCCCTTTTTTAGACTCATGAACTTTAGGAGCTGAGGTGCCACAAAGAAAATGAAYTTGAAAGAATATGGCCCCATCTATGCAATAAAATATTGGAGGATATTCATTTCTTCTTTGCATTAGCGACAAAAGGAGAGAAGGAAAAATCTGCCAGCAATCAGCAACAGGGAGCTGGGAGAAGAGTCTGAAATGTKCCTTAATTCACTTCAGAACACACACCAACGGGTCCAAAACCAAAGAGAAAATGCGAACAAAAATGAGTGTGTTTAATTTAGGATCAGCAAAAAAATGAAGCTAGGTTTTAAAGCTTAACTCCTAAAGAATTCAGATTTTAAAACCTTTACTGTCTTGCTCAGAGGTTTCCATTTAAGCAGCTCCACAGCAAAGTGTGAGCTGTTTTTACACACTGATATCATTTAGGAGCCTATTTATCTCTAAATCCTCCATTTTCAAGGGACAGTTGGAAGAGCTGCTGTTCCCAAATTTTYACATTTTTCCATCCTGTAGCACAGACTCAGTTCAGTGGTGTAACACCATGAAACACCTGAGGAAATGATCAGGATCCACTACAGAGCTGTAGCTGGGAGCCAGGGCTGGGCAGAAGGATCAGCCCCAGCCCATGGAGCAAATTGAGAATATTCCACTTATCCCAACACTCCAGAGCTAAATAAAAAGAACATCTGCCTGATAACATCCATTTCCTGYGAGTTACAACTTTTAGAGAGCAATTACGCAGCATTTTTTGTTCCTAATCCAAATCAGATGTTTAAACCATTTTGTGATTGCRCAATTATCTCGTTTTACGAGGCAACCCAAACATCATTTAACAAGATTTGAATGCCACTGTGTATTTTCAATTTATTAACAAAAATGCAGAAGCCAAGACCCCAAACACGACAGGGAAAAGTGGGAGAAGGGCAGCAAGGCAGTGATGGAAATAACCTTTTTGGGAAAAGCCCACCTGAAGAGGAGCAGAGATGCTCCCAGCTCTCCTGCTCTGTTTTTGCAGGATTATTGGGCAGGGAGGAGCTGCTGGGGAAACAGAGGCAGCTCATTCCTATCCTAAATCTCACCTGGTGAGGGCACAGAAAGGGGCAAAAATCCAAACTCCAGGAGAAGCTGCTGCACTTAAAGCACTCCTGGATTTTTGTCGACACATCTGGTCAAGCTACACAGCAAATTGTCAATACATAAGGTTGGAATCAGTGATTTTTGGATTTTTTTTCCCAACCTTAATGATTCTATGATTTTTTTTTTCACTGAAAAGTCAGAAAATTAGAGATACAAGCACACCATCCCTCTGTTTGTGTGCTCAGAGACTTCCCATGGCCTTTTCCAGCACCAAGCATGGGATTGAGCTCCCTGAGTTACTTGGGGATCTGCAGCTCAGCCCAGAGTTTTCTCATTCGGACTTTATCCAAATGTAAAATTGGGAAGCAGAACAAGCCAGATGCTGCCTTGGAGAGGAGAGAGGCTGAGTAGACAAACATAATTCTGTTACTCGGGAATTAATTCTCACCAAAACATATTTCTGCCACACTGAAATTGTAATACTCGGCTTCCAAATCCACAAAACTCATTCCAAGATTATTCAGTACAAATTACACCCTAAAAAAAAAAAAAGAAGATAGAAAAAAGGCGCTTTGATTTATCACGTCTCCATCTACAGTCAAAAGCTAATTTAGTGTTTTCTAACGGAAGATTTCCAATGTTGCTGTGCTGAATTAAGCAGCAACACTGAAAAGTCAAGGCCAGCTCTCAATCCTGAGCAGGGCCAACAACCAAGACTTTAAAAACTCCCAGTTTTCACTCCAGGATCACAAAAACTCTCCAGACAGGAAGGACCAGTCCTGACCTTCACCTGCAGAATGGCAGCGACTCCAAACTTCACTTTTTTTAAGGTGAATCTCATCATATCCCTCCAGGCTTTGRCAGGATATTTTAAGAGCAGGCTTTTCCTGCAGAGGTCACGGAATACATCATCCCTGCTGCACAACCTGCACTCTCAGCATCCAGCTGCTCAAAGGTTTTATCTTCCATCCCTGCTTGGACCTGCCCTTCCTTCTTGTGATTCCTGAGGGCTGGCAAAACAAAAAAACCCTAAAAAATTCCACCAAACTTTCTGCAGTGAAAGAGCAGGAGGAGCCAGAGCAGGGACCAGCAAAAACCTTGGCRAGGCAGAAGGATCACCCCAAAATCTGGCTGCATTCTGCCCAATTGCCTGACAGAACAAGGAGGGAGCCAAGCAGGGCTGCAGCCTGAGAACTGGGGCACAAAAAGGGGCTGCAGACACAAGGAATTTAGGAACAATGAAAACCAMAAACCCCATAGGTAATTATAACCAMAAATAGTAGCTTGCTAATTTTTCTACCACTGTTAGTAAAGAGCCATTACTCTATTCGGTCTTATGGAGGGGAAAAAAGTGTTTATGGAAGAAAAATAATTTATTAATTCTTCCACGTTTAGGAGGTCTGAGGTCCAAGGAACACACAAAACAATGAAATATGTGCTGCTCTTATTTTTGTCTAACCACTGAATAATTTTCATGAGCAGAGCACTCAGACATCATCTCCTTTCTGTAAGGCTGAGAAGATGYACAGCACAGAAAATAACCCAGCATCAGCACAGGGATTGACCAGAGCACTCAAAGGTYTCCCAGAGCTCTAACTTTTTAACACTCTGATTTTCTGGACTTTCAGCAGAGCTTATATAAGTCTACATAATTTGCAAGCACGTTGCCTCCTGAGTCATATTTTATTTACCTTTTTCCTCTCCTCGCTGACTTACAGAACCAGCTTTGTGACTAAACAATTTTGGAAAGCCTTGCAATCAACAGGATTAAGCAGTGTGTGCTGGGTGAGCCACAGACAGAATTCATTTGTCAGATCCCCAGTGCCCTGACTTTAATCAGGGGTAATAAAGCCAGCAGTACTGCTAATCCAATCAGCAAGGCCAATGAAAAAATAAATTTGTTACTGCAGTTCAAAAAACTGCCCTTTCACTGCGCAGAGCAGAAGTGGAATGAAGATCTCTCCCCTTTCCCTCCCTCACTCCAAAGGTCCCTGATGAACTCAAGAGGGAGGAGGCAGAGGAGCTGCATATCAAAGCTCAGTTGTCCCTTGAAATCCAKCTTTAATTATTAATACATGGGATGTGCTGAGCAAAGAAAGCACATCTGAGGTCCTGCAAGCTTACATTGCAAAATGAGAGGCTGCAAAGCACCATCAGCCAAAGCCAAGGAGAGACTGCCTCTGCAAGAAATTTCTCCTGATGAATTGTTGACCTGAATGCAGTATTTTTCTACTGCGTTCTGAAAAAAAAAAATATTTCAAAACTCCAGATTTTCCTTCTCCCAGCAAACTGCAGCTTTAATTCTGTTTGCAGAGGGASAAGGTGCAGCTCAGAGCGTTGGAAAGTGCAGCAGAGATGCAAAAACTGCTCAGGTCACGGTGATTTATGAGCACTCACTGACTCTGCTGGATGCCAGGAGCTTCCCCAGCTCTCCTTGTGCAGATCCCTGAGGCAGCTCTGCTGAGAGGCAAAGCACAAACTCAGGAGTGTGTGTATCACATCTCCAGCATCCCTGTCCTGCTCCTGGAATAGCCATGGAATCACAGAACGGGAGGAATCTTTGGGATCATCTCACTCCAACCCCTGCCATGGCAGGGACAGCTCCCACCAGAGCAGAACAGTGAATGTCACTGTTTTAGGATGGGATGTGATGGATATTCCAGTCACTCACAATGTGTTTGTCCCAATCATTTATTGCCCCAATCATTTATTGTCCCAATCATTCACTGTCCCAATCATTCACTACACACAAATCCATGGATTGAGTGACGACTGAAGCGTTTCCCTCCCAGCAGGAACAGACTCACAGATTTTACAGGATTCTGTGTTTTTCACACTGAAAAATCCCTTGTTTTCTTAATGGCAACATATCAGCTTCACAGACCGACCTTAATGAGGGCAAGGACTACAATAATAAACATTTTATCTGGCATAATTTCATGCCAGGTGTATTTAGAGAGAACCACAGCAGTGAAAGAGCACCACGGACCTCACCTCCCTTATATCCTGAGCTGCTTCTTTTTAAACCTAAACTAAAACATTTCACCGTGGCTTTTGCATGATCAGAAAAATCCAGTTCTTGTCAGACACAAACGGGGAACTTCCCTCAGAGCTGCTCTTGTTTTTATGACCACAACAGCCCTTTCTTTGGCTGATTTACTTCAATGGAAACAACCCCTTTCAAGGGACATAATTCTGGCCAAATTTGAGATGCTGGAATATACTTGTAAGGACATTTCTCAGTGCATTATTTGGCTTGGTTTTCTTCCCCATCAGCCCTCACACCTCCAAACTTTTCAAGAAATGAAAAGGATGTCTGCCTTTCAGCATCACCTTCCACTTGTTGTTTGAGAGGTTCCACAGACAGAGGAACTCTCCTTGTTTCACCATCAGTTTTTTTTAATTATAAGCTCTCAGAAAATGGCTGAGAATGGACAATTCTTAAAAATGATAATTATTTAAGCCTTAATAAAATTTCCTTCCAACAAACAGATACTTCTTTTTTTAAAAAATAATTTAAAAAAAATACATGCCAAAAGTAGCATGGGTGAAGAGCAGATCCCCATATCACTACAACATTAAAAGCTCTACAACTGTGATAAGATCCATCTATTCTGGACCAGATTCTGGAGAGGTCCAGTAATTGTTAGAGATCACTAATGAGAGCACAGAAATGGTGGGATGAGCTGGCATTAATGACAAGGTGGCAATGCCTTTCTGAGGTTTTTTGGTTTTTTTTAATTTGAAGCTCCATTCTCACCTGTATCATTGTGAGTTTAGATGGAGAGGTTGTTCCAGACAACAAAGCAGCTGTTGTAAAATAACCACTGCTAATACTTTAATTATAGCCACATCATCATTAACTTGTGCTCTCTCAATCTGCTGCCTCCACCTGTTATTGTTACGTTTATATTTATCCTATTATTGTATCTGGGAAATAAATTCTCTGTCTGTTATGCAGCTCTCCCACTGCTCAGCAAAACAGAAGCCCAAGCACCATCAGGACCTTCACACAGCACCAAAAGAGGAGAATCATATTTTTTAAGTTCTGTCTCAGTTTTCTCCAAGGCTCCTGGCATGTGATGTAATGGCTGAGGAACTCCAGCCTGCAGGTTAATGCATTTTCATAAGGAGGGAAGCAAAGAAGTTCATAAACACTTCATAAAGCCCACAGGCACTGATGAAAAGCAGAATATGCATCAAATATAAAACRGTGCTCAGGATGCCAACCTCTTAGCAGGTGGGCACTGCCTATTTGAACAGGTATTTTCTTTGCACTGATGATGGTTTAATGAAGCAACCCTCGCTGGTTGTTCAAAGAAAAATCCCTGTCTKTTCATTCTCCCTCATTATCAAGCCTGTTGCTCACTGAAGTGGAAGCTTTTGGTCCTCTGAGCCACAGCAGGAAACCAACACAGCCATGGGTTGATTGAAAGTTTGAGGTACAGACCTTGGATCGGCTCTAAACAAAGGTGTAGTTTTACAAACAGTGACAGAAAAAAAAATAAAAGTTGTCACCCGTGACAACCCCAAGGCAAGTCCCAGACTCCTCACCTGTGAGCTCGCTCATAAAACCAGGGAAAAACTGCAAAACTTTCTGAAATTCTCTCTAGACAACAAAACTACTTCAAATTTTCCCCAGACAACAACAAGACTCCAGTTAATCTCTATTCTGATAGACTGTTTCAGGGCAGGTTTGTAAATGGCCTAGGGAACTATAATTAAGCAGTTAACTTGAGGAACAGCTGCACTTTTTTGAAGGCAGTCATTAAAAGTAAGGACAGAGTTACCTGCCTCATTGTTTAACAAGATCTATTAGAATAAAAACATGAAATAGCAACCCTGGAGGAAAAATAATTCTTCATAAAATATTAGATGGTTGCGTTTGGTTTCCCCACAGGCTCCATATTTCTTTGGGAAGTTACTGCTCTTGTTCTTTTCAAAGAACAATGCCTGTGATTTAGCTAAAGAGAAGACATTCTACAGAAATGTGTGACCTCTAAATCCTCCTTGGATATAAAAAATCAGAAAAGGCACGTTATGGGTCATGGCTTCCTGGAATTCTCAATGAAAATAATATTTCCTAAAGTGTTAAGATGTCCCATGGCTACAACAGAGGTGTGTTATTCATGAAACCTTTCATCTTGAGCATTTTTCTTATTACTCAAAATTTTATTCATTTGTAAAGACAATACATGTATTAACATGAAAGTTTTCCATGCTGCCAGGGGCAACAAAAAAACCCAGTCTGGGATGTTCAGTTTTGGAAAAAAGTTGGCTAGAATAGACAAAAGTATTTTAGTTTTCTGTAGCCAATAGTTTTATCAAGCTGCTATAGAACAGATTAAAGAGAAGCATCTGATGATATAGCTCATCCTTATTAGTCTTCATGAAAAAATCTATTTATTTCTAATATATTCTGTTGTATTTATTTTTTGTATGACCTTGGTTAGGGGTTAATGGGAAGACTCCACTGATTTGCACTCATGATGGTGCCAGAATGTTCCTACAGGGGACATCAAAACCCAGGGTAWGAGAAGCATCATCATTGTTATTTTAAAATATCAGTTCCCCTTAATTTAACAGGGTCAACTTCAGCRGCACCCAAAGCCTCTTCTCTATTCAAACACAAAAAGAAATTAATTCAGTAAAAGAAAAATAATCAGTCAAGAGGTCAACCTTTCATTAGAGGGACAATTAGAGCCTGATCTATTCCCAAAGCAGCAGTGGGAAGACTTGGAGAGTATTTGGCTCAAAGTGAAGGCAGAAGGAGTAAAGGCAGCCTGACCTGGATACACACAGGGGGTTTGTTTCAATTTATGGTGTCATTAATGTGGAGGGGAGGATCTGAATTTCTGCTCTCTCCTCTGCACAGGTTTGGTTTCAGGTCTCATTTACCTGACTCCAACCAAAGCACCAACACTCTGTTATTTACCACTGCCACATCACCACCACATCAAAAACTGCTTTTCTGGAACCACAAAAATTGTTTTTTTTTCAGAGAGGGTGTGGAGTTTTCCTTCCTGGAGATGTTCCAGAGCCATAAGGACATGATCCTGTCCCATCTGCTCTGGGGTGTGACTGAGTGACCACTGCAATCCCTTCCAGCTGACCCATCCTRGGACTTCACTTTGAAGGCTGTGAATGATATTTTACAACCCAAAAGTCCTCTTTACAAAGTTGTCAAGCTCACACGTGCCAAATGAGCTCTCACATGATCTGGGAGCCAGCATTTCTGGAAAGGCAGGAGCAACCTGTCCTTCAGCAAGGGGAGAAAGGTACAAAATAGACACCCCTTGATGGCAAGGGTGGAACTCTGCATTAACCAGCACACAGGAGTTGCAAAAACAATTTAAGATTGGGAAATTTGGCTTAATTATTCATATTTTCACCAAGTCATCCATCCACAAATACTCAACAGCAGCATGCCTCAGTTTCTCTCATTTATGAGCCAGTTTCTATAACAGAGATGAGGTAGTTGGGGTATGCAATTTCCAAACCATGGCTGCACTGATATCAGCCTGTAACTCAGYCCTGAGAAAGGAGAGGCAGACAAAAAACAGACAAAAACCAATTTGGCACCGGGCCCTGCAGCAGTTTGGATTCACCCAGGAGCTGCAGCAGATGAAGCCAAGTTCTGCACCTCCCTCGTGACACAGCTTTTCATGGGGACAGCAAATAACATCCCCCAAGCCCTAACCCTGCATGAGCATGGAAGGTTAAATGGGCAGAAATTGGGACACGTAACGAGAGGCTGAACGAGGGGAAAGGAAACCTTCCTGGTCCTGCTTCTGGAGTAGAAAACCAGGGGAAGATCACCCAAAAACCAGCCAGGCAAAGACCAGCCAAGCACAGATCACCCAGTCTGCCCCCAGAGATAAAGTTCCTGCTGCCTKTTCCATGCAAAGGCTCCTGCTTGCTCAGCACAGTGTTTTATTCTCTCATATTTGTCTCCCTTAGACCTTGGTGATCTTTAGTGCATTCAATTGCTCGGCTCCATTTCTCACCAGGCTGTTACAAAAGCAGCTATTCAGGACCTGGAGGTGCTGAAATTCCTTCTCCTGTGTTTTAGGGACAGGTGACACCAACCTCACTCCCACTGAGCAGTGTTTTGCACAAAGTGTGCACCACCAAAGCCCCCAAGAACACCTTGGTGCTACAAAATATAGCACAACAGGAGCAGAGATAGCTCAAGGGATGGAAATGTTTCCTTGGCACCCTGTGCTGCCTGATAAATACACCAATGCAGTATAAAATTTAAGACATTATGGAAGTCAGTGACAGATTTTTGTATTACTTAAAAAAAATTGCATAATAAAATCCATACTCGCACCAGAAGAATAGGTCAAGCACATTTTTGAAAATCTCAAATTAACTGTTCTGACAGTATTTCTCTCTGTCTGGGTTGAAAGATCTTGCAATATTCTGACCAAACCCAAAGGRGAGGGCAAACCTTTCCTGCTTTGGAACAGATTCAGATGCCAAACCGCAGGGATTGCTTTGGCTCTAGAAAACCATGTCTTCTGAATTTCCGTTCCTGGCAAGAAACGCAAAAAGTAAATCAAGCTCTGAGGAGGGAAAAGGAAATACAACAGCACTTCCAAGAAAACAAAACTGCAGGACCTCACATGCCATGTGTCAGGAAAGGGGGGACACAGAGAGGTGTCCAGCCCTTGCTGTCTCAGATGGGGATGGAGATGACCAGTCCTGCCAAGGTCCAGCTGGCAGCAGCTCTGGACAGAGCCACAGTCCAGCCAAGCACAGCAGGAACAAGCTGCCAAGCCAAACTCACCCCTGACAGACAAACTGTGCCTGGCAGGTGGAAAACAGAAGCACAGGAATTCTGCAGTGCAGTTCACTCGTTCAGGCTTCCTTCAAGCCTGTCTACAAATTGTTTGTTTGTCACCCTGCGCTGAACCACAGGCAGAGTTTATTGTGCTTCAGGTGAATTTTGAGCACATCTTTCCTGCCCCAGAAATGCCCCAGCTCCCTCCCAAATATTCCTTTGAATGTCAGCAGCAGCAATCAGGTCCTGCTCAGCCCCACCATGCCAGGAAAGCAGAGGCTGCAGCAGAGCAGAGTAACCAAGAGAGACCCCAGGGCTGCTGGCACCCAGAGCAGGGACAGAAAAGCTCTGCAGACTCCCTTGGAGCTAAAACCATCTGTGGAGGTACCCCTTGGTCATGGCATTTTCTCCCCTCCGCTTTTTTTTTTCTTTCCAACCACACAAACTACCTTAACCAAAATTAGTGCCTGTATGCAGCCCAAGAGGTTGATTTTTCCCCTCATTACTGAATCTCGTGGTGATAGCATCACCTACCAGAGCTTATCTGCTCCAGAAATGAACCTTTTTKAGGAAATCCTTAAGGAGGTTAAATCAGTATTCCTTAGAATCATTAAAAAAAAAAAAAAAGTTCTTTTCTTCAAACCTTGGGCTGGGATTAACTTTATCATTTACACTTTTCAGCACACTCTGAGCAGGATTGTACTCAACCTCACAATAACACATTTTCTATTCTCCCTCAGCCTTCATTTGGTTAATACCATATTCTTGGTAAATTCTCATGGCTTTATCCACGCCATTACTTCCAATTAACTTTTATTTCTTTGTGTGAAATAAGTAATGATGAGAATTAAGTCAAATTAGAGACCAAAGGGAAGTACAAAAAGACACAACCGGACTTTATCTTAGTTAGCCTGTATTCAAAACCAGCAAAAATGTATAATTTAGAGGTAAGAACCTGTACAAGAACAAGCCAGGTACCTCCATGGCACAGCAAATTGGCATTTCCAGGACTTCCCACACACTTTGTGTTGTGTTAGCTCGGGTACCAGGTACAGAGCAGCTGAATTAGCCAAAAAATTAAAAAAATAATAGCAACAGAGTGTGGGGGAAACTCCAAGTTAACACACTGAGCACTGAGGAACTGTCCCCATCCTAAGTTGGTTCAAACAAAGCAAGAAGGAGGGATGGGAGGTGAAAAACAACAGAAAGCAGAGGAAAAAAAGAACTCACGGACACAGAGCACACTGAGCAATCCTACAGCCAGACCCCCATCTCACCCCAAATCTCTGCCACAGCTCTGGGGGAATCCTGTGAGAATACAATCACCACGCCTGATTTGATGTGCTCCTGCCCTTTCTGCACCTCCTGAGCAGCAGCACAGAGATCCCAACCCTCCTCAATCCCCACAGATGTCACTTTTTGAGAACAAGCTGCTCTCCCAGCCTGCTCTCTGTCCCCCTTTCCAAAACACGAGAGGGTTTTTTGGCTTTCAGGATTAGCAGAGGCTCTTCCAGTGCTGGGATCCATCATCCAGAATCCCCTACTGGAGCTGTCCCTCTCTCTTTGTCCCTGCTGGCTTTCCAGGGGACACAGCCCCGTTCTCAGGCTCTGCCCACAGCACAGAAGGTTCTTCTGTTCCCACTGCAAATATTATCCATCATCTGTCACTGAAGAACAACAATATCTGCTGCTGTGTCAACACACAGATACTGCCCTGAACAGAGAGGAGAGATCCACTGGCTCTTTATGGATAAAGATAAAAAGATTTACTGAATATGGATCAGCTTTAATAGAGCGAAATAAGGACAAAACAGCAGCTGAGCAATGGCCTGCACAGCTTTTACCTATCAAACAAGAAATGATATACAAGAAACACTTACAGGCTTGAATCCATTTAAAATGGATTTTGTTTAGAGTCACTTTCAACTCCTACTGCTTTCCTACGAGCCTCAGGACTTCATTTTTAAACAAGGAACCCTTTGTGTTCTGTCACACATTYGCAGCAGTAAAAGCCAGATGTGAGCTGCAGAGTCTCATTAAAAACATCGTTGCAAAGAGGTGATGGAAGCTCAGAGGACTGATGGCCAAGCAGGGAGGTCTGAGATCCCACTAATGGCACAAGAATACATTTTCAAAGAAAAAAAAGCTGTTTAATGTGAAACAGCCTTTGAACTCGCAAATACCTGCAGTGCTGAGAGCACCAGTGTTTGTGACAYGGCAACAAGAAATAAAGATAATGGGTATTTTCCAGGTTCACTTCACCCTACAAATGCTGAAAATAACAGCAGCTCCCAGTCAMATAAATCCTGGACTCCCAACCCGAGATACAAAGTTAAATGGCTTTTACCCAGATTACAGCTAATACCTCACYGTGCTGAAAATAACCCAAATTTACACAAACTGCCTGATTGGAAGCCTGAAGTGAGAACAAAGACAGCTCCCTGATCAGAAGRGTTTCCACCAGGGACAGCACAATTGAGGCTGTTGGTGGTCCAGGAACTGGAAAGGCAGAAAAGGATCCAGAGCTGATGGTTCTGGTTCTCTTCTCACAAGAATCATGCTCAAAAGGRATGTAAAATAAAATGTGGAACCAGCAGAGGTTCTTTAAATCTCCAGGAGATTTAAAACCATGGCTTTAAATCTCCCTGGAGTTTATCCTGTGACCACTCTCCTGTTGCTGATCAGGAGGGTGCATTCTCTCCTCAGGATGTTGGGAAGGTCTTTGTGAGCACTTTGCTGGTTCAAATGCCTCAAATAAACTCAAGACAACACTTAGACAGGTAAAATTCACCTTGTAAACTCAGTATTCAACTCGTGAAGTCTTCAAACTTTGCCCCCTGTAACAGTTTGGTTATTTCAGCAAATATTTCAGCAAATATTTCAGCAAATTTCAAGAGTCTGCTCCTCTTCACATGAAAACTCCAAGCAATAGGAAAAACTCTGTTTTCATAAATAAAAGCCACATTTCTCCCTTTCCTTCTCTCTGAGGCATAAAGAAGACATTGCACAGAAAGAAACCGGGAAGATTTAGCAATTCAAACTTATCTCCTCTTTCAGGAATGATGTAAGTGAATTTAATCCAGAAAAAACTGTCATTAATATGTGCTTACAGGCATTTCCCTGAGCTTTCAAGTCTGTAGAACACAGTGAGTTATCACATCAAAACCTTAAGCACCAGACAGGGAAAATGGGAGCYGCAACATCTATGATTAAACATTAAGATAAGGTGAGAAAAAAGTTTCATTTTCACATTTGTAAGTTCATTTTTCTTCACAAAAATAAGTGCTAACTTTACCAGMGCCACTGTGACTCTCCTTGTATTAGTTCCACTAACCATGATTAAAAGTCCAATTCTCTCCTTTGTGACTAAAAGAAAAAGAAAGATATCAGTGATGAAATATTTCCATCCAGTAAACAAAGTGGTGAGAAATATCAGAGCCACTGTCAGTGCTGGTGGCAGCAGCAAAGCAGAGATTTCCATTCAACCTTCGCCTCTGCTCCAGCTATCTCAAGTACTTAACATTTTCTTCTACTTCAGAGCAGGCTGCTTGAAAGGAAAAATAATTCAGCATTGTCTAMGCAGAGAAAGAACAAAACTGTATCTTATTATAGCAAAGAATTCTTTTTTTTTTTTTTTAAATGACTGTTTCCTAAGTTTCATATATAAAAACTGTCCTGAAAGTCCCACTATCAGGAGTAACACAGACAAAAAAAATAATTATAGGTATTTAATTAGTGATTCAAACCAAAGGATGATATAGGGTATAAATTTTAAAATTAAAATCCTTGCCTGTTTTAAAAGGTGTTATCTGGATTATATTTTTAGCCAAAAAAAAAGCCGTTTACTGGTTATTATTTATTATCTGCAGGGTACATTAATAAGCATCCTCCTCGTCTGCACCTCCAGTTTAAAAGGGTTTATATGATGTTGTGATAGCTGGATTGAAAATCCTGCCTGGGGAAGGGATTCCTGACCCAAGACTGGACAAATTCCTGCTCTGAGCCATCCCCTGCTCCCCAGGCTGATGGTGAAGCACCTGAKAAAACAGAGGCACATCCCTGGGTATGCAGAGAGAGGGAATGCTGCTGACAGAGAAAGATTTCCTACCCAGAGCACATGGAAGGGAAAGCTCCTGGAGCAGGGGGATGAGCACAGGGTGCAAAAACAAAACACCTGAGCCATGGAAATGTGCATTTATTTGTGAATAAACTCAGTGTTAGACGCCCAATCAAAGCTTGCAATTAGCTACTGATTACAGCAACCAGGATCTAATCACTCAACAACCCATGTCACCATTTCAAACAAAAGTTCCTGTAGGAAAAATCTTTCTGGGGAAAAAAAAAAAAAGCCAATAGAGAATTGGCATTTTTCATCGTCAAGCAACAGCAATTAAAAGCAATTTTAACCAGAGGATTTGCTTGCCCACATAATCATATTCACTCCCATCTGTCTGCTGGCTCTGCAGGGGAGGGTCAGGAGGAGACAAACACAGAGAGCTGCACAGGTCAACTCAATTTATCTGAAAGTCTCAGTGGACTTCCAAAATAAAGAATCCTTATGGAGGGGGAATGTGTCAGCCACACAGGTCTGGAGCTGAATGTGTTTCAGCTTCAGAAAAGGAGATACATTAAAAAAGTCCACGATGAAGCACAAAAGATTAATAGTTCTGGTCACTGTCAGGCGTTTGATTAATTTTCTTTAAGTGGCAAAGTGAGAAAAAATGGAGATCAAAATAATTGTGAGCAACTAAATAATAAAAGAAGAAAAACAGTGTGAGGACAGACCCTGCTGTAGGTAACAAGAGGCAGCACACACTTGGCAGTGAGGAAAACTCTGGATTAAGACCCAGCCAGTCCCTGGGGTAAATTTTCCACTTAAATCAATTGCTTGAGAATTGGTTTATCAACTTTATCTGTATTTACCTAATTCTCCAATGGCTTTGCTCAAAGCAGGATCTGGTTTACTGCTTTCTTTCACTTAGATTCAGAACTCTTGATCTCCTTTTCCACAGAAACTCCAATTCCAGGTATTCCAATTACTCCCGTGCATGCACTTTTGAATGGASAAGCTCATTAACAAATTGTTTTGATGTTTTAATGAGGACTCCAGCTCCTTTGAGCATTGACTGCAGTGGGGAGGGCAGGGCTGCCACGTTTTCTGCCCAGGTATAATTTGGAGAGAACAAAAGCTGCTGCCATATCTTCTTTCACCTCCCGGGCACCCCCTCACCATTCTGGTGACCTGATCTGCACATTAATTTTTAATTTTTTTTTTCTTTTTTGAGTCCAARTGTTGCCATTTCCCTTGCTCCCATCCATGCAGATTTRGGAAAGCCCCAGTCTGGATAAAGTRGCATTTTCAGCCAGATCTCAGCGCTCCTCCTTCTGCTGCTCCYTCATCTCTGCGACACCAAATATTTATTTTCTTGCCTTTTCCTCCTTCCAAGGTCCCCAGCAGCTCTGGCCCATCCATCAAGATGTCAGGCTACATTACCCATATGATAAAAATAAAAGCAAACAACTCTCCTTGCATATTGTCTTACATTGTCTCTCACCTTGCAGCACCGGGGACTCAGCTCTCTCTAAAGAAGCAAAATCACTGCCCACCTTCAGAAATCTCTGAAACAACTTTGTTACTGCAAGGCTCTGCCAAGATTAGGTTGTGGATAAGACAAAACCACAACCTAACCCAATAAATAGCTTAAATTCTCATTGGTTTTCTACCTATCAGCTGTCTGTTACCTTTAAGGTGTAATTTGAGCAGTGATAAGCAAAATTCTTTTGTATTTTCATCACTCAGGATCTCACCCATTACTAAACTTCACAGTAATGATGTTTAAATGGAACACCATAAAACAATAAAATACTTATCCCTACCAGGTAAACAAGAAATAAATCTACTACATTATATTTTTCAATGGAGTTTGATGACCCCTGTATTTTTGTCACTTTTTTCCCCAAATCACAAGGARCATCCTTCTCTTTCTCCTTCTGGCCCCCACCCAACCTTTGTGATTTGACAGCTCTTTGCATGTTTAGACACCAATATTGTATTTTCTGGTGAATGACTTCAAGCCTTTTCAATCTCACAACGAGGAACAAGGCACTCACTCATGCTGAAATGGTTTTATCACCAAAATTTTCTATTCTTGTGATGTTATTAACTGTGGAGTACACAGAGTGTGCTGGGCAGGCACCGTGCATTAATCCTACTGCCAAAAACAGAAACAATTTCTCATTGGAAGCATCTGGTAAAAGCACACTAGAGGCCACAAAATCATGACTGGTGCTCTTACTATTTGCAAAAAAAATGAGTACAAATACACACTAATTTGAATTCCCTGACCCTGTTTGCCCAATAGGAACCATCTGCTTCCATCCATTGACTTCCAAGATCAGGAATCCAGCAGCAATCATCCCTTCCCTGTCTGCAATGCCTTTGCATTAACCCACAGCAGAAGATGAAATAAGGAACGTTCAAATGAGCTTTAACAATCTATAAAATTCCTCCATTACGCCGTTTTTGGCGGGCGATTATCGCTACACTTTGGATTCCCATAATGAGTTACTTTCTTAATAACCTCCTGAGGGCATCATAGAACKGAGTCAATGGCTGAAAATTACAGGGCAAACAGGAGACAGCTCCAAGTTGGTGTTTTATATTCAACAGAGACACAACGGGACTGAGCTGGGCTCTGCATCTTCAGCAACGAGGCTGAGCCAACGTGAGAGAAGAATCAGTAGAGCTCCTCTCATTTCACTCAGCAACGCCTGGCTATTTCTGTCCTCTGAAAACAGAGATTTGAGACATTTAAACAACAGCAGAGCTGGTGTGGAATGAGAGATTTTCACGAGGAGGAGGAGGAGCTGTGAAAATCCCGTGCCATGGTCAGCACATCGTTCCTCACCTCGGACAGGAATGGAAACTRAGAGCTCCTGAATCACCAGGGCTGCTCTCCAGGAATACATGGGGCTGCTCCACACAGCCCATAATATTCCATTCATTATCCCACAATGGACTTGCAGATTAATTGTCCTATCTGGTTTTACAACACCTCTCCTGGCACAGTTCCACGGAAGGTAAATCACCTCACCAGCCCTCCACCGAGAAAGCCACGGTACATCTTTCAGGAAACAAATATTCATCAAGCCTCTTTCATAATTACAGAATTACATAATTACATAACATTCTGGGCTCTCCAGAACATTCCCTTTGCACCAAGGATGTTTGGCCTTTGTTGGAGAGGTCTGTGCACCCGCAATGAGATTGACCATCTCCAAAATTAAATTGGAAAAATAACTTTAACTGAAAGTTTGGTCAGTGTGAGCACCGGCCAATATTTATTAGAGCCCTAAATCAGGTCCTTCTGTAAATGATAATAATGCTACATCTGTTCACTGTTTAAGTCAAAGCACAAACAGGAAGATGCTGCAATATGCATAAATTCTTTGAGCATTTTTAGTTAAATTCTATTTTTCTGGGGAGCTTACAGGTGGCAACGCAACAAATAAAACCTAGAAAACAGTTTCCTACGCACAAGTTTGGTTTTTTTTCCTCCCAAGGGTGGCAGCCAGAAAGGTCAACCTCTGAAAAGCCATAATATATTTATATTATGCACAAGGTTAGCAGAGTTTCTAAAGCTCTTTCTGTCACTCCCCTCTCCCATTCTCGTTAGCTGTGTAACAGTTGTCAAACACCTCATTACAAGATAAGCTCAGTTTTATTTCAGAAACCGAGGAACAGACAAATTAACTGACAGCCCCAAGAACAAATTGGTTGTAAGAAATGGGCTCAGAAGCTGCTTTTTATAATCCCATGAAASGCGTATCTCAGAAAAGCATCATTAATGAATTTTCTCAGAAGCAATCTTTGAAAAATCCTAAGAGGTGAGCAATACAACAATCTAAAAATAAAAATAAGTGGGCACAAACCTGCAAGATCTCCAGTTATTTCTGAATCTCCAGATACAAGAGGAGCAGAAAACAACACGGGAAGGGAAAAACATTACAAGAACAGTTCAACTGATAAATGTTTTCATATCTTAGAGGAGTTAATAATTTACAGAATGTTAGAAATAATTACTTGTTCAAGCAAGCTACCCACTGGACAAATTTTACTGCCAACAGGGATTTTTTAATTCAGTGTATCAGCTCAATTCTGATTCAAAAAGAAACATATTTCACTCTGAAATAAATTGCAGACACGACGCTGTCTTTGAAATCCAGCGCGAGCCCCCGTTCTGCTGCGAGGAACACTTTGGGGGAGAAGCTGTGCCTCACATTTATTAAAGATTCCTTGAGTTTTTACAGAAATGCAGCTGCAGCAGGGGATGTTGGAGCCACGAGCCCCTCTCGTGGTCTCTGTCACAGGAGCTGGTTGCTCAGGTTACTGAAAATGGGGGAATTCACTCATCCCATTCCCTCCTTGCAAAACCAGAGCCCATTTCTCCTCTTCAAAAGGCACMAGAATTAGTGAGGAAAGCTGGAATGGGCATGGCCCTAAAGCTGCCAGAGCTCCAAGAGCATTTGGACATCGCTCCCAGGGATGCACAGGGTGGGATTTTTGGGGTGTCTGTGCAGAGCCTAATGGGGTTGGATTCATAATCACTGTGAGTTCCATAAATTGGTCATTCAAAAGAAATAAACTTTGTTGTCGTTACTACAAATTTCAATTAAGAGCATTTGAACAWGWTGCAMRYRAGCAGGGATGAAACATCAAGTGAGYAGAGAGAAGATAAAAGKGAAAAGAAAAGGGAAAGGTTTACTTTCATAATTAAGAACAGATTTCAAAGGAAAACTCGTTTTCATGACAGTCAATGAGTGCTTTTCTGTCAATTTTAAGGCAGCCATGACTTCACCCCCAGACAATCATTCAGTGCAACCAACTACTACATCTATTTTTTTTTTCTACAAAACAAGGAGAGAAACAGTAAAATGAAAAACCTTTGAGTCTGGCAAATCCCAGAACAGCAGCTGAATAAAAGTGAGCAGATAAATGATGAAAAGTGAGTTAAGCCAATTCTTCMATGAGTCGGAATAAAACAAAAGTTTACKTTCTCACTCCACATCCCCAAAATGSTTTTTGTGTAACTGGAATTAGGAAATCATTTACAGGGAGGTGTCTCATGGGTGATTGAAGCATCCATGGGTTTGACGAGGAGGTGAACACACTCGTGTTTGTTTTACACACAACCACATCTGCTAGAAAGAGACAATATTTAAATAAACAGTGTCAAAGAGTCCACTTTGTGCAGAACTTGGAATTTAAGTTCATGCAGTAAGATTTCTAGCTGGGAAAGAAAAAACAGCTGCCAACTTCAGTCTGTGTTTTTCTCCTTTGGCCTCTCACACTTTCAGTCACAATCACTCGAGTTTTGCACGGGATGGTTTTGGAGATGGGGTTGGTGCCAGCCCTTAATGAGAGCAAAGAGTGTTCCTGCACCCTCCTGACTGCTCTCTCAACAGTTCACACCCAGAACCCTTCCAGAAACACCAGAAACACCTCCCTGGGGGCAGAGCCTGCCCTGAGTGCCAGCCCAGCCCATGAACCAGCACTGGTCCCAGTAGAGGCACTGGGAGAGCTCTGTGCACCCACAGTCCAAGGACCTGTCCTTATGCACAGCTCCTTTATCCCCAGAGCTCAGTTCTGCACAGAATGAGAGAGGTGGCTGAACTTTAAAATTCAGAAAATCACTGTCAGAAGTAGATATTCTCAGTAGATTTGGTTTCACAAGCAAAATGAGTCTTTTCTTCCTCAGCCTCCTCTCCACAGAATCTCTGCTCATCATCTGCCCATCCTCAACACAAACCTCCTGCCCCACATCACAGTGCCTAAAAACCCCAGTTCAACACTAAGGAATGCAAATCTCTATTCAGAGCTCTAAAAGATTATTTWAAACCAGCTATTTTTCACATAAAGTGGCATAAAGAACGCTCAGTAATTCCAAACACATGAGTTGTGTATCATTCCTGTGTATGTTTCATTTGTATGATTAAAACAGTAATGGCACATATGGCCAGAACTGGCAGGCTTCCTTTAATGAAAATACTGAAAAATTAAATGCCTTATTTGCATTATGCTGTTCAAGAGAGTGTTGTTGCCTCTTCTTCTGGCCAAACACAGTCAGAAATCTGGATTCAASCACAAATCATTCCTTGCAAGCACCTGAACCACGGACTAGAAAGGAAATTCATCCCAAACCCTTCCCACCTATTTTCCAACTCTCTAATGAAAAGATCTTGGGTTCTAGGAACAGAGAATCATTATTTTCTTTAATGGTTATAGTTCARTAAAGATGAGATAATCCAGAATGGCTTTAAATGAAGAAATCTGTTGGGTAAGAYCCACAGATCTTTCAGTATGATCCAGTAAGAAAAAAAGATTGCTTTCATTTTTAAATAAAAAAATTGGAATCAGCACTGGAGGAGTAAAAGTTCCTTCTCTAAAGAGAATTTCTGCCACAAAACCTTTTGCAGKCTGCATTTCAAACCCTCTCTCCACTTTCAATCACATAAAGAGACTTCAGGCCGGGGCCAGTGAAGCTGCTCCTGATTTACAGCGATGGAAATGGAGGGAAATTTAGCAGGAGAGTTCACAGAAAGTTAATTGGCTGAACTYGCAGGCAGAGAGACTTTCTGTGTTAGAAATACAGAATTCAGAACAAAACTCTCCTCTGAACTTTTGAGCACAACTGAGTCCACGAGACAGCAGAAAGGGAGACAACAGCAAATGTTCAGCTCTGGCTGAGTCAATTCCCAGAGCTCATCCCCAGAGCTCAACCCAAACCTGAGTGCCAAAGGGAAAAGAGGAATGGATATCCTACAGATATCCTGCAGATTCTCCCCTGCTGCCTTCTCCCTCCATCCTTGCAGAGTTTTGTGCTCACTCAGAGCCAGGTCCTGCAGGTTTCCACAGCAGAGAGGGAGCCTGAGGAAGAGAGGAGGAACTGAGAGGGCTCAAACATGAAATCACATCATGGAGGAAGGAAAGGCACCAACCTGCAGGAGCAGKCACAGCCCAGCCCTGCTCTGTGTATTATGGTCCAATATTCATAATAAATTACCAGCAAAGGGCAGAACCTTTAGGCATTAAAATTCCTTTTATCCCCTCCCTGGYTTAGGACACCCCAAACCCCACAACCACCCTGCTGCATTCCCAGCCTTACCCATCAGAAACTGAATAAAATTATACCCTAAAATATTCACACAGCACACTSAGGATAAGTGTTTGAAATTCCCACTAAAGTGAAACAGATGTTGGAATGCAGCASTGGAACTGGGAGTTGCATCACGGCACAGAGAGTATTTTTAAGGATTATTTAAAAGTGCTTGGAAGACATGACATTTCYAGAATTAGGCCAACTTGTAATAAGATGAACATTTTTAACGTTAATACAGAACAGAGCTGAAGGCTCAGCTCTCATTTCTATCGAACACATTTCTCCTGAAAGGGGGTGATGAGAGAAGATGTGTTTCCTCTCGGTGCCAGACATGCACATGGATCTGACACTGAGCAAAGTGTTTCACAGATTTCCCCTGTGGCTGCAGCTCTGATCCAGAAACCGATCCTTTCAGAGCATTTAGTCACAACACTGGTACTCTGTGAATAAATCAAATCACAGTGGCCACACCATTAGGGAAGACACTGAATAATTTTGCTTAGAACCGTATTTACTATGGCTGGGAAGAGCCCACTCTGCTCTCACTACAATTTCTTTGACTTTTAATAGGACTGGAGTTTAGAGGGAATCTTTTTTTTTTTTTCTATCTTTCTTTTTTTTTTTTTTTTTCCTTTTTAAAAAGTGATGTTGTAATTCAAATCCTGGTAGCCTTGGAAACAGCCTCTCTCCTCAAATATGTCTGTGTCAATTAAAGTAATTGGGACACTCCAGCTAATGATGCTGAGATTTCAATATCCAGGCTGGTGCCCAAGCATTACTCCTAAAGGACCCTCAGCTGAGACACAGAAAAAAGCTGGTTTTGGAAAGGTTCTGCTCTTTTTGTGAGCATTTATAAGGAGAAGAGCTGGGAGAAGCTGCCTTTAAAGAATGCCTTTGTATCTATTCACAATGCACAGAGCATTGGGTGACTGTGAACTTGGAGTTTATTTGTGTGTGTGTGTCAACAAGCTCCCTAAGCAAARCAGAAAAACAGCATTGTTAGCTTCAAGATTGACTAAAAAACTCTACAGATTTACAGAATTAACCTTTTTTCCCCTCACCCTCTGATAATATGTGTGCATAGACATGTACACACCCCCCTCAAAATTACAAATTCATGAAGARTCAATCTCTATCCACAGCACATTTATGAACAAATAATATTGACTTTACCAAGTGCCTCARGCTGTCCCAAAATCTGGAATAAACCAGGATTCCCACCTCGTAACACTGGTGGCCGGGAAAAAGAAAATCCAGAAACTGTCAGGAATTTCTCACAGCGCCTAAAAGCAGTTCATTCCTTCCCCATTGAAACCAGAGAGACTTATTTTAAAAATGGAATATCCTCTGATGGATTTGGAAAGCCAGACATCAATCAATCATTCAGTTCAGTGACARGCATCACCACCTTTCTGCAGAGATTCTTTAGTAAAACCTTTTTTTTTGAGAGCATACAGATATATTGAGGCCCCCCACCCACATCCCCAAAAGAAGGCATTAAAAGACATTTCTTCTATAGAAGATACTGTGAAAATATTGCCATGCAGCATTGATAATTAAAATGAACTTCTTAAGTTTTCTAGAGATAAATACTTTCTCAATACATTTTAAAGGCATTTCCTCATTTTTGTGCATTAATTTACTGTATAGCAGAAAGTGATTTTTAGTAAATGTTTTTTGTTGTGCAAATGGCAAAGTGACTCAGCCACATCCAACCCTATCAACAGCAGAGAAACAGAAGGAATTACACAGCCTTTGGGGAAAAACAATCTAAATAATGATGGTTAGAAATTATTACAACTGGGTACTTTAGTTGTCACAAATAATTCAGGCAAAGGGAATAAAATAAAATCCAAGCTCCAAGCAATCTTTTCCCAGATGAAATATTTTCTGTAATTCTTTTTCTAAAGCTTAGATGACCCAGCCCTTCCAGGCTGGAAGACTAAATGGGGTGCTCAGAYCTGGGCTGAGGTGCCCAAGTGATCTTTCAGTATTAATAATKAAAAAAAAGGAAATTTAAAAGGCAGAAGAGCGCAGTAGCTGAGTGAGGACCCACACGCACATCCCTGCCAGCAAAGACATGAAAAATCAGAAAAGTCACAGTCCAGAACTGTTGTTTCAGTCCCTCTGAGTGAAGTTATTTATATAAGAAATCTGCAATACAATATGGAATAACTCCATGGACAAGATGTGAAGGGAGACGGGTCCAAGGCTGCAGCAGAGCAGCTGCCAAGCCATTTTTCAGTTTAAAGGCTACAATAATCAAAATCCTGAAATATTATGCCTGTAAAACACTTTGGAAAGATGCTGTAATAGTCACTAAAACCAGCAAAGATAATGCAAGTCTCAACTTGTTAAACTTTGAATATGGAAAATGCATTCTAGTCACTGAAAACCCAGACAGGAAGGGGGTTTGTAACAATTTCTTTTATATAAAAAAGTAAAAATGTGTAGTTTCACTCTTCAGATGGGTCCAACTGTCCTTCCACTGAAGGAAGCTGAGTTTTAACTTTCACATCAGCAGCAGCAGAATTAGGCTATAAAGCTACAACTGCACATAAACAGCTGTCAAGCAGCCACATTGCAGAATAAACATGAACCCAAAATTAATTCAGAGTAATTATTTATACAGGCTTAAGTGAGATCAGCGCTGTGGATTTTTTTTCATTTGGTGAAGATAAAGATTATCTTTGTTTTATTACCTTCTTTTACGTGAGTAGATGCTGAAYACTGTATCTTGCTGTTAAAACATTTCATATTTCAGCCTAAATATTTACACTGAGTTCCATTGTGAGGCAAAGTAGTTTAAACTCAGTGTTTTATTTTACCAGTTTTAYATTAGAATAGAAGCAGTCCCTCTCTCAGCAGAGGAGATTTTAATGCTGCCCTAAACCCATCCTGCTGACCCTCTACGAGAAGAGGCCCTCTAGAGTAGATTGTGCCAGCCAGATCCTCCAGAAACACCAGCAGAATTAAATCTACAATAACAAAGGCTATTGAGACTTTTCCAAGAACAACAAAGCTTGTTTAGTTTTGAGATCATTCCGTGAAAGAAGCATCTCTCGGAGAGCAGGGGTTGGCAGCCAGCTCTGCTGAGACATTTGCTGGTGCAGAGCAAAGAGAGCAGCTGGAGATCCCTGGCTGGACCAAACCTCAGAGCCCAAATTCCCTCAAATCTCGAGGGGTTTTGGCCCCAAAATCCTCCAGGGGTTCCTTCAGTCCCACAATTGGGGCRTTCCTGGGATGCACCAAGCCAGGGATATGGATTAGGTGTGCCTGAAGGGCTCTGGTTTATTGAGGCTCTAAAATGAGTCTCAGTGACCATTTCAGGTTTGTTCAGCCCTTTCCAGAGCAGGGCTCTTCTCAGCTCAGGGGTGTTCTCTGCCTAAATCAGAGGAACAGACATCTCCAGCTCTGCAAACATCTGAATTCTGCAGCTCTGTTCCAAATCAGGGCGAGATCAAGACAAAACATCTCTCTGATCTTAAAAACAAGCTCAGAACAGAAAATYTGACGCCCAGCCAGCCCTCAACCACAGAACATCATCTCCCTCATGCTATTTACAACAGCATCTGCAACCTCAGCCTTCGCTGTCTCCAACATTCAGAGTTTTGTTCGCTTCAAACCGAGCGCGGGATGACGAACACGAGGGTGCCAGAAGAAAATCTGCACCCCCTTAAYTTCCACACCAGAACATCAGATCTGTCAGGAGCAGTGACATGCCAGGCATAACAAGCATSTCTGAGGTCCAAATTCCCTCTCCTCTGTGCCACAGAACACGGGATGCTGATGACAGATGGGCAGAGTGAAGAGAGTCGAGCGGCCAAAATCCTGGAGCTGCATTTCCCTGCCAAGACCAGAACCTCAGTTCATGGCAGAAACCACAAACTGGCTGGCTTCAGACAGGAGAGGGAAAAGAAATCTATAAAAAATTAATGGGATAAATAATAAAAATTAAAAATGAAACAATCATCCGCTCTCCTGGCACGCATTCCTTGATTTCTCYTCTGGCTCCAGGGCTGTTCCCTCTGCCTGCAGAGCCCCAGATCCACGGAACTGCAGAGCTTAACTGCTACCCACTGAGGCCAAAAATCCCTTTTTCTCTTTTTTTTATCCTCTCCACCTGAACTAGGATGCATTTTGATTTTGCCATGCTGACCAGCACCAGCCTGGATTTCCTGGACACAAAGATTCCATCAGGATCACGTGTTTGGTGTCTCCCACCACTTTTTAGCAGCAGGAGATCATTTCTCATTTACCCCACGGTGACAGCACATCTTTTACCAATTTTGAAGMTCCCAAATGTGCCTAGGGTGTGTACAGTCAGGAGGGAAGCTGCCAGACACAGTACATAAAATGTATTTTAGCACTTAGCTCCCAAATTTGACTGGGACAGTTTGTTTTGGGTTCACCCATCTTAACCTGCWGTTGCATGGTTTCACCTTCCAATTTCCCCAGGACTTCAGGCTGAGCTGCAAACATCCAAGAGCCAAGAAGTTCCTCTGTTTTAGTGTGGTYAATGGTGCATCAAGCCCTCTGCTGCCCCATATCCCTTCCTCCAAGTCATCAGAAAGGAGCCCAAGTCAGGGCAATTCCAGCCAAAGTCCCTTCAAACATTTGCAACATTCACATTTTCCTGCCCATGAATTGTCACCAAGTACTGCCATTTATATAAACCTGCATTTTAAGCTTCAATCTATTCTCCAGTAAATCATTGTCTTCATTTTCCTGA
>NW_026623592.1:278621-302534 GCF_030028575.1 Malurus melanocephalus
ATCATTACAAGCACACTCCATCAAAAACAGCGAGAAACTTTTCAAACTTTTTTTTTTTTTTTTTTTATATTGGCAACTTGTGCAGACACACTCCACTATTCATTACTATCTGGTCAAAGCGAAAACAATCAATAGTAAATTTCTACCAAAAGAAAAACCTAACAGCACAATATCACATTGTGTGCATTAAATCAATAGCCCTCCTCAGTTTTAATGTAGCTGCTGCAATACTTTAAAGAGAATTCTGAAATGAGTGTTTYTCAAACTGTGGAATCTCACTTCCTTCCTCATGAGCTGAACTGGTTTTTAATGAATGTTTCTTCATACTGATGAAATTCTTTATCAGGGCTTCAAAAAGGCTTGCAATTATTAAGGAAAACAGATAACTAARCAGTTATTTTATTTTATATAWAACAGTTATTTTATTTTATATATTACCCATCTAGTCTCTCTAAGGATACATTAGAAATCCACATTCCTAATGTACCCTTAGACAGATTAGATGGGTAATATATAAAATAAAAGATGGATAAGGTGAGAAAAAGTCTGAAAGCTGCTTGCCCCAGACACAGAACAAGCCAAGGACAGACCCATAAAAGGGGGGCTAAGAGTTTCTTTTCTCTAGGAAGGTAAAATGAGCCTGAAGCAGGGTTTGAACCTGGCACAACACCTGCCACACCAAACCTTCACAGAGAGAGGGGCTGAGAGGCCAAAAGCAGCACCAACAGCTCCTGCTGGGCTGGGCAAAGGCTCCTGAAGAGCACACAGGGGTGTGGTGGTGCTGGAAGGACCATTCCTGAAGAATGAGGATCCTTTAGGGCCTGGAGAAAAGCACTGAGTCCTCCTTGCCTTGGGAAGGAGCTCCCCAAACTCTGCACCCACTGTGCTCACACTCCACACAATAAAACACAAGAAATGTTCCCCAGAACACTGCAGCATCCCTTTCCGAGGGGCTTTCCCACAAAGCTGCCTGTTCTGAAGGGATAACTAACTTTCTGAGAGATTTTAATGAGTTTTGCTACTCTTTAAACACTTTTCTAAATTGCCAGTTAGCTTCATCCCTCACCTCCAGCAAGCTGCCCACACCCATGAGAGCAGTGATGGCATTTCAGGTTTTGATGAACCTGCTTTGCTCGCCATCCCATTCCCATCCAGAATCAGATGGAACCAACAGAGAATGTTTTCAGCAAAATCGAATTAGTTGCCAAAAATCCCAAAGTATTTACTCACAGACACTGCAGCTCATCAGCTCTGAAACCCCTAGCTTTGTCAGGAGCCTTTCAGAATGAATGACAACACCAAGGGGCTGGCAGGACCAGGAACAAGTGCCAGGATAAATGGATCCTCACACAAAGATCCCTGAAGCAGAAAGCTCAGAGCTTCACCCACACCTTCCCTTTTACATTTTCCCCAATTGCATTGTGCAATTCTCTTCTTCTGTCTCGAGTTTACCTGGCTGGAACAAAGGTGGAATGTGAAACAAATGGTGGCTGCACTCTCCAGAGGAGGGAAGCACAGCTCTGCTGCAATCAGTGAATGATTGCACAGATGAATTTGTCCTCCACACACAGGAGGACAGCAAGATTTAGAATATCAGCAAGATTTGGAATAAATTCACTTATTTCACAGTTACTAAGTCTGCCCTCTGATGAGCATCTCTCTCTTACCCACTCTGTTAGCACATCCTCCCTCCTGTTGCTTCCCACACCACACAAAACCAAAGGAAAATCCTTACAAGTGGAGATTGTGTGTGAAAATAATTCCAAATTCACCTTCAAATTCACCAATACCCACCTTCCAGACCGTGGAAGCAGGTTTGAACCACAAAACCCAGAAATCAGGGAGGAGAGGATTTAACTGAACTCTCAACTCCCTTTTGACTGCACAAAAATCCAAAAGGGATGCACTGAAAATTCCAGCTTGGAAAACATCACTTACACAAACAGCCCCTATTTATGGCAGCAGCACAAGAAAACAAGGATATGCAATTAAAAAAAATCTTGATATTCACTTAAACAAGCTTTGCTATTCACTTAAACAGCTTTACACACAATTTCAAGACCCTGTTCCATAGGGCATCAAGATCCAAAATGAGAAAACACTCAGTTTAGCATAAGATTGATTTTTTCCCCCCAACCCCAAATAAATTGCATTTACATTTTCTGTAGTTTTTACGACACAAACACAGCACGTGGATGTAGAGGCCACACCAAGAGTTGCAGAAGGTCAGTGGGGAAGGAAAAAAGTCAAAAAAGTCCCACTTTTTTTGGACATCTCAGATTGGAGCAGGTGGAGGAAGAAGAGATRGATGGACAAGCGAAAATCCARCCACAGAAATCTCTGTGGAAYRGGAAATTTCCCCTCTCCCACCACATTATGTTAAATTCTTACAGGATTTCCGTTCTCACATGAGAAGGAAACCATGTAGGACATGCAGCAGATCCGTGCTGCCTCCCCTAACTCCTGCCAGCCCCCTGAGCTCTGAGATTACAGACAGAGAAAACAGATTCAGGTCAGCAACCCCACACACAAAAGCCATCCTTGCAGTGTGGATAACAGCCAGGAAAGCAATTGCCTGTGAGTTCCTGCTGAAGAAAAAGCAATTAGATTTTACACAAAAAGGAAACAGCTAGAAATAAGTTTTCTTTAAAAGGATAGCACAGACACCAATTCCCTCACTTCACTACCACAGTGAGAATCTCTCAAACATCTGAAAAAACCAGGAGTAGCCACTTTTATTCCAGGTGGCCACGAAATAGATTTGGCCTTTTCAACTTTTGGTGTACTCAGAAAAGATTATTAGAAAGTACCTGAAGAAGAGAAAACAATTTTGAAATAACTGGATCTAAGGTTTAAGTCACAACTTGAGGTTTGAAAAGTACCAAGGATGGGAAAAATGGAAGAGGGGAAAAGAAGAAGAATGATAAAGACACTCAAAAAAAGAAAAAAAAAATTCAAAGAATCACAGGGCCAGCACCTCCAGGGATCACTTCATCCATAGCTGCCTCTTCCTCCACAGGAGATGTGACAGAACAGAAATTAAATATCTGCCCAGACAAATAAAAGCTGCACTTCCTTTCAGCAGCATAATTCAGTGTTTTCATTATTATTGGGAGGAAAAGGAGGCACCTGAGGAGAGACCTAAGAAAGGCTCAACTTTCAAAGTCAAACTGGAAATTTACCCAACTTTCACAGCTTTTTGTGTCACCAACACACCTATCTTGAACAGGACCTACTTTCAGAGAATACCAAGTCTTACAGTAGAGAAAACAGAAAAGGGCTTCCAGTATTCCAAATCATTACCCACCTCAAAATKTAAAAGAGCACAGGAAATAATTTTAGGAAGGACTGACCAATGATGCTGGAAAAATCCTTCAGATTTTTCACTCTTGCTCCAGCCTGACTTGGAGAATACTTCAATTTGCCTGTGGAGGCTCTAGCTACTGGTTTTAGTTTTACAAGGCTCAAACTCACTTTCCAATTTTAGATTTTTCTGTTTTATAAAAAAATGAAATATAAAAACAACAAAACATGAAAATATAGTTTCTTCAGTAGTCATATACTTTTGCATAGCATTTCAGATGTGGTAGTCTGTCATTGATGTCATTGAATAAAATAACAAATCAAGTGAATTTTTAAGGTCTCTTTAGCACGTTTTTAACCTTCTCCCATCCCTCTCCCTGTTCCACACAGGGATAATGCTTACTTCTCAAAACCACCACAGAAATACCAAAAAMCCCAGTAACATTTCCTTTCTAACTTGTTTAGGTTAATCACACCAACCACCACTCCTKAGATTAGATAATCTATTTGTGAGCAGTCTCACATTTTTTGGGTGGAAGCAGAACAAAACCCCTCACAAGCCTGACACATCTGAGAGCCAGCAAGACAAAAAAAAAAAATAAAAATCCTGCAACCTCCCCGGGGAAATCTTTATTCATTTTAATACTTGTTCAGTCAGCTGTCTCGCTGAATGACAAGGTTTTATCTCTAATGTGAATGGCTCTGAAGGCTCCTTGCATTATCCATTCCCCAGCAGCTGCTGCCCAAACCACAGGGTTGCAAAGTTATAATTAAATCCAGATGCTGAGTTTCTATCCAAGTGAGCAGCRATGCCTCGTGTTTGCTGGCAAGATCCTGTCTCCCTTTCTAGACAATGTAATTAACTCTTCTGCCCCTTTTTTTTTAGATGGAATAAACATCGGAGCTGGAAGTGCTGTTAAATGGCTGTAAAATGGTGTTTATGYTGAGGAATTCTGCAGTGTTACACCTAGAAAATAAATTCCTTGTGGATGGTGGATGACAAGAAATTGCTGTTTCCTTAAAAGCACTGTGAGGACACCCAAGGAGACACCAGGCACAGGAGGGAAGGAGTTTGCTGCAGRAAAAGTGTGACAGGACACATTTTAACACATCTGCTCTGGAGCCTTAAAACAGCCTCTGGCACAGAGCACAGAGTGAGCCCCAGCCTAAGAGAAATGCAGACAAGGGCTGGAAAGGAACCAGGACAGGCACCACAGGCTTTCCTTTGAGGCTAAAAAAAATTTTAGAGGCCATTTTTCCTGTCTTAAAATAGATTTAGAGGTACCAGGCCAGAGAAGTTGTAGATACTCCTTTCTGGGAGTGTTCAAGGACAAGGTTTGGAACAACCTGGACCAGTGGAAGATGTCCCTGTCCATGGAAAAAAGATGTTCCCTAAGGTCCCTTCCAAACCAAACTAGTCTGTGATATAGTCCTGACTGAACAGCTCAATCCACACATTTCTAGGGGAATCCCTTTTTCCCTTTTACAGCCAAAATCTGTTCATACCCATGTGGCCAAGTGTTTAGGTCAGCAAAAATTAACCACCCAAATGTGACTTTGTCAGTCACAATCCCTGCAGTGCTGCTCAAGACAGCAAAAATATTCTTAAAGACTTCATAATGTGCTGGGTATTCTGACAAATCAGTTAAAAATCCATGTTGTCTGGGTGCTTTATTAATATAAGTGTTGCAGCAGCCAGAGCATGAAGTGATGTTGGCAAAGCTCAGCCAAGGTACCTTGGGCTGATCAAATTCAYCTGCATTAATTGATCAACTTCATTGTGATCCAAATAAAACCACGTTTTACAGAGACCAGCAGGTGTCATCAAACAGAATCCTRAGGTTTCCAGGGACTCCCAGTCTATCCCTTCACCTTTTGGCAATGGTTGGGAGAGAGAAATGTCCCTGCACAGGAGCTCTGCTGTGACATCTCCTGACCCAGCACCAAACCAACACCAGCAGCCCAAAAACAGCTCTGCCCCTGTCATTTTTCACTGTTACCTTCTGCAGCCAGCACAGAGCAAGAAGCCTTTTATGGCCAAGACAAGAGGGGTGAATTCTCTCTCAAGTTCTTATTTCAATTTTCATTTCCTTCTGACACGTTTGTTTGCTGTCCCAGCTCTGCTGTGGTTCCCTCTCCATAATAATTAATAATTAATTTCAGTAAGAAACAGATATAAAGTTGTTTTTTTTTTTTCTTCTGTGCTTCTAGAAGGGTCAAAACTGAATTTGCAGATGTTTTGAGGCTTCACTGCCCCAGCAGAGGCAAAAAGGGGCTGTGACAGCAGCAGCAGCTCCTGAGGTGATGGAGAAGGACAGGGGTGACAATAAAGGTGACAGTAAGGGTGACAACAGGACAGAGCTCTGCCCTGGCAGCCTGAGGGTCACACAGGGACACAAAYCCCATTTACTGGAGCTCACCTGGTGCCATGGGCTGCAGACAGCACCAGGGAGGAGAGGAGGAGCACACTGAGGGCACTGACAGAGTGAAAACAGCAATGTCTCCATGTGAAATGAGACATTTGTAAAGGTCATCCTTATTTTAGACTGGTTTTAGCAAGGGCAGAGCTGTCCAGACCACTGAAGCAGGACTTTGAAACCAAAACCACCCAACGTGAGTTATGTAAGGGCAGTAGAACACTCCTAACACAGAATAAAAAAAATCACCTGGAACAACCTTTGAAAAACAGTTTTAAATGTCTGAAATATTCAGTGTAAGAAAGAGTCACAGCAAAGAGATGAATCTTTGCTGGGGTCTCACATCACTTCATTGAAATCAAGGGTTCATGCATGTGCAATAAGATGTATTTGTATTAAAATTTAAAACCTACACTGCCCAATTTTCACTGAATTAAACCAATTTGTTTCAAAACTGCCTGAGTTTAGAGCAGGGACTACTTCAATCATGATTTGCTGGCCACAACCAACCTGCCCTGTACAAAGTGAAGACATTTCAGCTCCAGTTCCCAAAACTGCCTCACACTGCCCTTTCCTGTGTGAAAAAACTGACTGTGCCACTCCTGATGGGATGGAGCACATCAACACACCTTGTTGGCKCTGCCTGCTGTTCTAAACACACTCACATTTCCAGATTTTCCTCCTTGGAAGGGTTTGGGATGCTCTGAGCACAAGCACTGTAATAACCTCAACAGGTACTAGGAAAGGGTTCAGCATCACAGTCCCAAATTCAGGAATGAGTGACTGCAGCCCATTCCCAGCCCAGAGGATGCTCTCCAGAGCACACCCTTGTTTGGAGAAWTTGGAATGTTTTCACTGGCTCCTTGTCCAAGTGAAAGTCCCAGGGCTGAATTAAACAAGCCAAATGAAATTCATTTACTTCCATGTCCAGCTCAGGTGGCTACCAAGCCTTGAACAAGATTACCAGGACAACCAGTGAGTATCAATGGCACCAGCACTGCAGMACAATTCATTCCTGGTGCTGGGTTTTACCTTCTCTCTTCTCTGTCACAGGTTTATCCTCCCTTTTACTGGGAAAAAAAAGGGGATCACAACTTCCAGACAAGTCAAAGAACCAGAAAGAAATCCAGCTTGCAAGTTCACAYTGTAATTGATATAAGTCTATTATTACAAGACAAATTGCAGCAGACAATGCAAGAGACAGCTCAATCTGTTACGGAGTCCCTGCACTGGCTGGATGAAGAACTCGACCATTTCACTCATAAATCTCTCCTCTGAGTTTTCACTGCTGCCTGTGTGGGTAAAATAATAAAACCACGGAGTGATGTGGACGAGGGATGCAGTAATTTGGGATTTTGAACACAATCACACTGAGTTTGTTACAGCATCTCATCAGGTACACCTCGAGTCCCAGGCTGCAGAAACACCCCACAATTCCTTAAAAAGTCATTAATGCTATCATGCCAGTTGGGAATAATCATCTCTGCTCAGATTCTGGAAGGCACTGCACTGCCCTAAATCATTCTGGATGATCCATCACAAACTTYCTGCAGGACAAAACTTCATTTCAGGACACTGACCTACTCTACTTAAGTGAACGGCAAATATGAACTCCACAAATGGGAAAAGAAAGATCTGAACATTCTTCCCATTTACTTTTTAGAATAAATTCATTAATATTTTTATCCTAATTCCTTGTCCGTTTTCTGCAGTTCACAGGACCCAGGAAGGAGAATCTGCCAACACTGATGACAGAAACAGAGGAGAGAAGAAAAAGATTGGAGAGAGGAGATACAAAATGGGATACACAAAGCAATTTAGCTCAAATGAGTTGAAATTCAGGACACTGCCCCCTGCACCAAATGTCCCCTGTGACAGCCCCACAGCTCAGCACCATGGACATTTCACAGCACATGCCCCAAAAAACAACTGCTTTTCCTGACATCCATCCATTCCTCTGAATCCTCAAAGAAAAGGTGCTGGTAGAAGAGATCCCTTATCCTTTTGGGTTAAGTTTGGAAGGAAAACAGTCAAATTCACAGTGAGGTTGCACACACAAGCAGGGAGCAGGGTACAGATGAGACAATGATCATTAAACCCAGAATGCATCAAAGATTAGTGCAGGCACCTTAAATCCGAGCTACTTTCAGAGAATATTCCAACACCAGCCAGGAAAACCAGAGGCTGTAGCTGTTAGTCCCACTGTACATTTCTTTTTCACTTTMACTCACACAAATACARCACAAACCTCAGGAGAATCAGACTGGAGGCACCTGCAGCAGTTTAAGAGGCCTTACACTCTAAATTACCTCGCTTTTGTTAAGCAGGTGAATGGTCCATAACATTCTCCCTGAAAGAAGGTTTTCCCCTTCAGAATTCAATTTATAAAGTTACTCCTGGCAGGCTGTGATAGCAGCTGCTGTATAAACCTGGAAACGATGACTGCTGGAATTCCATTCAAACCTCGGCAATCAATAGAAAGCAGACAAACCAGCAAAGATAAAAGTTCCACCCAGCTGCAGAGGCCAAGGACTGCAGGATACCTCTCATTGTTTTTGTAGTCACCAACCTGTGAAATAGAGACTGCACAGTCCCATTTCAGCTGGAAAASCTGACCTGTGCTATGCACACAACCTGCCCGTTGGGAATGCCTCTGTTCCAGACCTAAAGGAGACTCAAAACACAGCCAAGGATAATTTATGATTTGCTGAGATGTATTCCATTTGGTAAAAGCTGATTATTTGRGTTTATTAAGAGATCCTGGTCCTGCTCACCATGAAACAGCAGCTCTGGTGTGAGTTAATAAMAACCAACCTGCCTTGGTGCCACCCTGGCTCATCTCAACTCACCCACACAAACAAATTTGTAAAGAAATACCCAACCACAGCTCCACTGAACCAGCACAGGCTCCACTGCAAACAGTTCTGCATTTTATTTATTGTTATATTCCTTCTCACTCACACTGCACTGACAGACATGCCAAGTGAGGACACGAACGTATTAGAATTTAAAAGAGAAAAAAATCTGAAATACTTAAAAATCTGCCTTCCTTTGAGCAAAACACAATATGCTTCAGTTGAAAAGGAAATTATCATTTGCCTAATACAAAAGAAATCCTTTGTCCCAATCACAGCCTACTCTGAAGGAATGACTTTCCTCCCTCCCATAAGAAGCCAAATGGATGCAGTTCTATAATTTTGGAGAGATTTACACAGTGTGTTAAATTACAAGGCAGCCCATTGTGGGATTCTCAAATGGGGAGCCAGTGTGTGAGACAGAAAGGATTCTCATTGAGAGTGGGTGATAGTCTGTCCCACAGAATTCACTCTAAAGTACGCCAGAGCACAGTGAAATAAATGAAAGATTGGTGCATATATTATTCCAAGAATACTATGAAATATTTGATACCGAGCTACAAAGCCTTCCTGCTTTGAGATGCACTAAAAAAAAAAAAACCTATGAACAAAATCCAGCTGCTCATTTGCTGCATTCTTCACCTGCTGCCCACCTGCTCTGACTCAGAATTTACTCTCACAAAGGTAAAGGAAATGATGAGAAATTGGGTGAGAGCACCACAAGAACGAGCAGGTTGAGAAGCAACAGGAARATATTGCACTGGACACCACTGCTGAGAGTCAGGGATATCATCTTGATTTGTTAAAATTCAATACAAAAAAAATTATTAAATTCTGGAAAATCAGAGAATTACCAAATAACCACTGTAAAGTACGACAAGAGGCATCTTTAAGCCAACATTATTGAAATATTCATGCTTCAATAATAATTTTATCCAAAACCCAGGAGCACTGCAGACAGTTTCCACTGGACTCACCGTACTGGCAGCGAGGACCTTGGAATCCTGCAGGACATTGGCACATCTGAGATCCCTCTCCAGAGCATTTCCCTCCATTGAAGCAAGTGCCAGCAGTGCAGAGCACTAGAGCACACAAACAGAGAAAAAAAAGAGAATATTTTAGGTGATTTTGTGCCAAGGACCCCCCCAGAATTGCCTCATTGCCCTATTGTGAAATGACCTTCCAAATAAGAAGAAACTCAGATTTTTATATAAGTGGAAAGGTTAGACTGCAGTAAGTCTTGGTATCATAGGTGTAACTATTTTATTAAACTTCTTCATATCAACATGGCAAGACTTAAATACTGCAGTTTAACTTACTAATTGAAGTTTAAATACTTCAAGTTTAACTTGAAGATACTTCAGAGGCAGAAAACAGAGCTCAAAGCACTGCCTGAATCCAAAATAAAACAAGAAAAACTGCCAGGCAATAATGCAGCAATGGTTAAGAACCACTGAAGCACTGGGAGATATTATATATATGGAGGGGAATTATAATTCTTCCCTTCCTCTAACACAGAACAGTTTTATTTACAATAACTTAAATTCCACACACTCGAGCCAAACTTGCAAAGAGTATCAAATATAAAAGAGGAATTCAACCACTTTGGTGTCTTAAAGAATTCAAAGCCAGCCTGCACTGCTGTTTCAGGAAGAAAATTTCATTTTGCCATTGGTGCTCACACACGTTAAACTTCTTTACACTGGAGATTAAAATACAGATTGTAAACATATTTTTGACTTCTTACAACTAAACAGGTGCACACTAAATATGTAGATTCAGGCTGAAACTAAACAGGAATACCTCTCAGGCTTGTTTTTGCTTTTTTAACTACAAAGAGACAATCATAAAAGCAAGCTCTCTGAATGCAGCCCTCAAGTCAGTAGGAAGATTAAAAAATAAATAAGAACAGATGCTAACTTTCATACAGAAAACACAATTACTGACAAAACTGTAACAAAACTAAACTCTGAGTAGGTTGCCATCCTCTACTGATATCTTGTTAGCAGTGGCTGAAGTGCTGCCTTATTAAATAAATTAAATCCCATCTTTTAGGAAAAGAKCCAATCATGATCAGAAATCAGTGATGAGAATGGGTTCTCATCAGATGGAGAACCACGGGGCAGAAACACAACTGCTCCAAAAACAGCAGAAGAGAAAATGCCAAACCCAGTCAGAGTCCACAGSGAGTGCGACACCCAAGCACCTCACAGAAGATTTCTCTGGTTAATTTGGGTGGCAGCAACAAATTTGGTTGGTCTGTCAAAGCCAGGCTGCCACAAAAATGCTGCAACAACTCCAGTCAGAGTTTAGACTGTTAAYCTAAACTGTTCTACAGTTCAGATTAAAATCAGAGCAATTTGGTGCTTTCACATGAGCGCTTTTGTATTTTCAAAGGACTTTGCTTTCCCCACCACTGGGGAAATCCCAGWTATAAGCAAGAATAAACAAAATCCTATATCCAGAAGCAGGCAAGTCCTGAGGATGTCCCCTGTGGGTTTGTCCCAGTTTTTTGTCCCCAACTCACAGTGCAAGCAGCCGGGTTCACCGTCCCGCCGGGCCCAGCCGGGGCAGCACTTATAGACCGTGTGGTGCTCCATCCTGTACACCTGCTTGTAAACTGTGTAGTAGCCAGACCTGGGGGGAAGGAAKGTTCAGAGAGCAATCACAACTCTTGTTTCACTTGTTCCCATCTCATCAGCAGCACACTATACTCATGTGTCATATTTATTTCAACCTTTATCATAAGTTCTCATCAAAAACGACACAAATTCTGCAAACTGCATCCTGGTAACATCCAACAGCTCTTACATGCCATGTCCACATGTTATTTTCAAGAATTTGTACTCAGGCTAGTCAAAGGTGAAGATATTTTTTTCTTCCCCTGATCAATTTTGAGTTGAGCTGTTGGGAGAGTCAGATCTCCCATCAGTTCTAAGCATGTGACAGAAATTGAAAAAAGTTCAATTCCTCARAGTCAGCGACTTGACAGCTGGGCTTCACCTGAACAAGACAGGAACATTTTCTGATAATGTAAAATTCTGAATCTAAAGGCAGCCACGAAGCTCATGAGCAAGCCAAAACACATTAAAAAGTCACATTTTTGGCTCAGTAATAACAGATTTCAAGTCAAGTCTCAGGAGGACGCTGTGTCCATAACCACATCACACACTTCAGATGGAACACTTCACAGCTTCTCTCACAAAAAAGTCAAAGAACTTGCAGAAAGATTGCAGTAACAGATGACAGCTCACCTTCTCTCGTAGCTCACACACCACCTCCTCTTGGTGCAGCCTTGTTTCCACATCCTCACCATCCGACTGAAGGACTGAACGCACGGCTCTTGGTGTCCCACCAGCGCCAGCTCCAACACCGGGCACACATTCGGCCTTTTTTTGGGTGGAAAAAAAAAAAAAGATTATTTTTATTTCTAACACAAAATTTAGACACCTAAACAAATCTACATAAAGCCACGCTGTGTTTGAAAGAGGATTTGTTGTGGTGTTTGGACACGCTGCAACTCCGAGCCTTGGAAAGCAGCAGCGCACTGAAATCCAGGCTCACACAAGTCAAGGAAATACTGAGCACAGATTCAAGGGCAGATAAGATTTATCTGAACCATTGCTGGGGAAATTGCACATTCTGTAAGAGCCCCCCTTTCTCTCAGTCCCCTCAGGGAAGCACATGAAATCCGTAAGAGGAARGATCCTCGTTCTCCCGCTGATTATTCCTAAAATAACAAGACCAAAATAAAAGCGCTGCTTCGGAGGATGATATGTAATCTTCATCTTCATCCTGCTACCTAGCCAGAGCGACAGAAATAGCAGGATTGCAGGAGGTATGGAGGGTCAAAAAGAAGGTTACATGCTGATGGTTTTGTAGAGATTTTGCCTGCCTTATCCCRATTTCCTTGCCCTGGTATAAATCAGGAAATTCTGCACAATGGAAAACAGCATCAAACATGCAGGGTCTAACAAAGCACAGAACATGAGGGGTTTTGTCATCTTTTGAGGCAAGAACATGCTGTAACATTATGAAATTAATTCACTGATTTTTTTGAGTATTTTTTTAGGTCATTAATACAATAACTTAATCACCAAGACAGGCTGGTAGGGCTTTGCAAGCCCAAGCCTCAACAACCCAAACACAGGGAGGGAACAGGGGCTTTCTAAACCTGCTCTGACACCACAAATAACACTCAGCAGATGAGTCTTTGCCAAAATTTCAGTCTGAGCCCTCTCCAAGTTGAAGAGTGGTCACRTAACACATTGTCACACTTGTGTCCTCTGTCCCTTGTCACAAGCAGGAATGTGACCCTGGGTCATCATCACTCCCACTGGGTGTTGTTAATATCTCATTTTAGATTTATGGGGCTTTTTCTCTCCGAGGATCCCCGTTACACCTGAACACCACACAAGGTRGCCTTGCCAACCAGACAACATCTTTTATCCACAGGTCTACAAGCAGTTTACAAACAGCATTAAATTCAGCCTGTGCAGAACAGGAAAATATTGTGAGCATAATTCATTTTATTGCTGAGATGAAGACTTGGAAGAAGCCCTGCCTGGATCAAATCCACTCCACAAYAATCCCAGCACCATGCAGAAAACTCTGATTATTCCATGGAGAACAGGACATCCCCCCAGAGCTCCCAAAGGCACCACAACTCCCAAGGGAATGCCTGGAACATCACTTCAGGGCAAAGAGAACCTTTGCCAAATGAGAACACTTCAGGAAGAACAGAGCTGATTTAAAAACAAGCCAAACACCCCTCAGGAGTTCAGGCAGCTKCTGTAAAGGAAGTCAGGAGAAGAAAGCCCACAGCTCTAAGCTTGGGTTGTCCTCTGGTTTTTTTTTTCATGGGAATAAAGAATCTGTTTGTACTGGAGCACCTGCCCTTGATGGAGGTTATTTCCTGAACACAAATATCTGTTTCTCAWAAGCTTTACTGAAACTGCTCAGCTCCACCACCCCAAACCCACCACCAGTGCACATCCCTGCACGTACTCCCTCCTCCCCTGCAGAGTCCATGATCAATATTACCCCACATTTCCCATTCCTTGGTCTGCCCATGCCTCGGAGYAGGACAGGAGATGGTCACAGCCCCATTTCAGATCACCTCAAATTCATTCCTCAAGCAGCCTTCCTCCCCATTCCCATGTCATCTCCAATCCTCAGCACCCCTCCCCACTGTCCCAGCCACCCCTTCCCTCTGGAATCAGCTCCTCATTTAACACATTTAATGAAGCTCAGAGCCATTGTTCCCAGGCCATTCTTAGCACAACGTCTGCCATTTGTTTCCCATCCAAAGAAGATCTCTGTCTGCCCAAAATCTTGCCTGTTTTTTTGGTTTTTCTTCATTCCATTATGTCAGCTGGTCTAATACCCACTCCTTACTTAGCAACCATTCCTCTCTTAGCAGGCTTTTTTAACAACTCTCCCTCCAGTGAATAGAACATTGCGTTCTGATAATTCATGCACATCTCCTTTTATTAGAATTGCCCAAAACTTCCCAGATAAAGGTACATTCACATGCTCTGCTCTGCCATAAATAAAAGAGASGGGCTGACAATTGTTGCAGTGACACACAGAGCCCATCCCAGAATTTCCTGCTCATGTGACAGTGCCACATCTCCAGGAATAGCAGCGTGGATTTCTAGGATTTGGGCAATGGGAAGGAATGGTGTTCTCAGAGCACAGAAAGGCAGCAGCGGATTTGAGTGTTTACAAAGATTTATCCAAAGAGAGCCATTCCTCCCTGATGCCCTTGGGATAATTTAAAGGCAGATATTTAAACTGCTGAAGCWCTGTAATTAAATTGCAGCCATTGTAACCCTGTGCTGGCAGAACTGGGGATCGAAGGTGCCCTCTCCAAAAAAAATCCAGCATCTCCCCACACAGAGCACGGCCCTTTTTGAGCAATCTGACACTTTTCCCCTAAACCCAGCAAACCAGACTGCAGCTCCTGAAGGGAAAGTTCAGCACTGGGGATTCTGCTCACTGGAGCCCATCCAGGACCAGGCTGAAGCCTCAGGTGGATGAAATGTGCCATAGAGAACAGGTCCTGTTTTACTCCCACTCCCTTTGCATTCAGAAGGTATTTATTAATGGGGGTTGAAGTGTTAAAACAAGCAAAACACTCAAATGCACATTATGGCCCACATTTGATTGATACCCAGTCCCCTGAAACCTTTTTGCACTGGTGCTCTGGGCTAGCCAAGGCTAACACCATTATTAGCTTGTCAGGCTGACACGGGCAAGGCAGAAAATTCTGGTAATATTTGCATTAGGAGAGTGCCCTTTAAACAAAAACACCCTCCACTCTTCCAGCTCAGGACTGGAGATTCTAATGAACAGATAATTAGAGCAGCAAGGAGCAAGAGCTGATGGTGTGGCTGCAGTGCCCGTGAAAAACCATACAACGAGGAAAGTTCAGAGAAAATGAAAAGCATCTCCAGGAGGGGYRWAATTYGTTCCTGTGATTGGAAATTTCAGGAGAAAGGGAATGGATCCACCASAAMATGGTTTGAGGTGGAAAGGACCTTAAAGTTCACCTGATTGCACCTCCCCTGCCATGGGCAGGGAGATTTTCCACTGGACCAGGCTGCTGCACTCCTCATCCAGCCTTTCCTGGGACATTTCCCTTTGTACAGGTCCATCCCATCTCTGTGACAGGGACATTTTTCTTTCCTGCCCAGCCCCTGGCCCTTGAAATGCCAAAGCAAACCTCCCATTCCTCCCATCCTTCTCCCAGCTCAAGAAGCCAAAGGTAGGGCAGATTTAACAGCATTTTTTTGGAGAGGGCACCTTGAAATGCCAAAACAAACCTCCCATTCCACCCATCCTTCTCCCAGCTCAAGAAGCCAAAGGCAGGGCAGATTTAACAGCAGTGAGAGCAAACACACATCAAGATATCCCCAAAGACTYCTTTCAACAGCGCCAACTTTAAATCAAAACCTTAACGAATACGAATTTTGCTGTCTGATTTTAGGTCTTTCCACAGACTCAGTGAATGACACCCTTTCTGCACTGAGTCAGATTCCTGTTAACATCTTCCTCAAAATGAGATGTYGCAGCCTGCCCTGCCTCAGCTGATGAATTTGCAGCCTGAACACTATTGATCTTGCCATAAAACAGTCAATAGATGAAACCTGTCATAAGAAGCGACTTTGCTGGAATTCTGTGTTTTCAAAACACTAATTGGTTGGTGGTCCTTCCCCTTATGCTGCTATTAAAAGTTTAGAAAACCACAGTCTACTTATTCAGTTTTAGTTTGAAAAGATCAAACAAGAATTTTCCTGAAGGGAACCGAGATTACAGTCAGGGCTAAATTCTCCACTGCTGTGATGATAAATGTTTTTGCACTAGAGATACACTGATGTTGATCTGAAAGTAGTTGTACACTGCTACAATGGATTTGGTTAGAAACTTTTCAGGCTGTCTGAATCCCCTCACATTTCCAACATCCCAGCAAATCATCACCATTGTCTTATAAAAAAAAATACCTCCAGAAATGCAAGGTGGCACCCTGCAGAAACATGTGGCACTGGAGAGAAACAGCCAGAAACATGATGTTGGATGCAAAAAGTTAATTCAAAGTTTTCAATCTATATAATCGCAGTTGGAAAGGAGAAAAAAGCAAATTTTACTTGAACACAGAAAAAGTCAATCAGAAAAAAGTCCACAGAAACAAAACATCCAAAGAACAAGTTATATGTATTTTCTTAAATATATAAATTTTGTCTGTAGATACATATTGCTTAATAATTCACAAAGGCTTTTATTTTTTTAACCTGCCACGCTCCCCTTTCTACCCTGAATCTCTTTTAAGGCTSATTTCTCTGATAAAATTAATCAGCACCAGCAGAGACAATTAGGACATGCTGCTGCCTTGACCACTAATCAATGGCTGCTGTGCCCTGATCCTGTATCAATATTTGKGATGTTTATAGCCCCTGTGGGACATGGACTGTAAGCACCAGGCTCATTTGGATTAGGTCTCATTATCCCAGTGCTCTCTGGCTCTGTGGATATGCAGCATTCCCCCATCCCACAGGTCACCAATGCACTGCTGTGTTCACTCACAGCCTCTCCTGGATCAGATGGAGCAGCTGAACAACCCCAGAATTCCTTCAGCCTTTGTGTCCTGCATCCAGATCAAGCTCAGATCAATAGCAGATGATTAATTACAKGCTCAGCTATTATAACAACAATCAGATTTTTAGTTCTTGCCGCTATCAAAGCGCAGCTCCTGTCGTTTACCTTCTCCTCAACCATCCTCCTCCCACCCCCAGGACAGAATAATCTATTTTGGKCAGCAAGAACAGCACAAGATCAGCACACACACATCCAGATCATTTAACCACCATTGGCCAAGCCACCTTTTTCTGCATTTTAAAATCAGGGAGTGATTTTTTTTTTTCTTTTAGTGTCACTGAGCCTCAGTCCCCAGCAACATCCAGTTTTACAGTTTTGTCTGCTACACTCAGGAGAGCATCAGTGCCAGGGACCAGACAGCACAAACACACAGCTCTGCAAACAACTTAAGGACCCAGGTCCTAAGGATGTTTCCTTTAAGATAATTTGAAATCCATATGGGATATGACATAAAAGGAGGCTAAGAAATAGCTGGCACGCATTCATTGTCAAGACAAAGCAGATAAAAGTCCAAAATCCAGACTAAACCCAAAATGTGGAAGTCACCTGTGGGTGCAATTTCACATGAATTACACCCATTGCACCATCACTGCCCTGCAGAGGAGAGTGACACAGAAAACCTGCCAGGTACACACCCCTGAGCTTCATCCAGAGGGCACAGAGGGACCTGATGATAAAATATTAACACAAAAATCACTCCAAGTGTCACAGCACTTTGTCACACCGAGAGAAAGCTCACTCTGGTTCACAGCAAGTGCCAMGCTGTTTGACAATTAAATGAGTTAGAAGGCAGTGAAATCCTCAGCTCYATTTCAGCAACCAATATCTAGGAATTGTTCACTCTGTTCGCAGATTTTAACAGTTTCAAAGCAAAACTCTTATTTTTTGAAAGCTAACTTTTAAAATAACAYATAATATACAGCTTCCAGTCAAACTGAATCATAGTTACATCTRATGTATGCAATATATGTAAGAAAAACCCTACATGCCAATGTTCTATGTGTTAAATATTCCAATATTCTTTWACTCCCCTATAAATCATTAGCTTCATACCAGTGATGCAAATGTCCTTTTTTTGATGGGTTTTGTTTGGTTTGGGACTTTTGTTTGCTTGCTTTAACATTAAGAAAACTTGGTTAAGCCAAKTATTTTATGACTTTTAGCCACAGAAAACCTAACAAGCACACATTAGTGGATTAATGCTCAGCAGTGGCAAACTATAAGCGGGAAAAAAAATCTAAATTTATATCTTTTTGATTACAAACTCACACTAAGGTTCTAAATAACCCACAGATCTTGGTGTTACTCTGCAGAGAGAGATGGACAGGTCTGGACCCACAATTATAAGAAATAAGCAATGTAATGATGAGAGAAGTTGGTGTGTTTTTCACCACTAAAACTGTGTTTTTCACCACTGATGGTGCACTGGTCAGGAAGGGAGAGCTCCAGCAATTCCAAAAAAAACCAGCAACTACTGAAAAGTCTCCTGAGATGCATAAAACCCCATTTACTACACAGAATATTCCAACCTGAAGAAAACCAGGCTCAAAATCCCCAAGCGTTTCATAATTTGAGAGGATTTCTTTGTTAAAAAACAGTTGAAAGCACCTTACAATTCTCATCTCAAGCACATCCTGAGATGMAATATTTTCAATATTGCATTATGTACACAAAAACACGGTCTGGGCATGGCACTCTGCTCTAAACAAGATTTTGTGCCAAGTTCTGCTCTGAGTTACAAAGGGAAGCCAGCGAGGCATTTCTGCTGAAGAACACAAAAACAAGTGTCAGCACTCTGACTCCAAGAAAATTCCCCTTTCCACATAAATGAGATCAAATATTCATCCCCAGGTCAAAGGCACCGAAATGGAGCTCAGGTCTTCTGCACATCACAGCTCACACCAAAGGCACAAATATCAAGTTCCCCTCCAAAACAATTAATGATTAGTTTTAAACCAAATCTAGCCCAGACTCCAAAGCACAAACCCAGGAATTCATGTGCTCAGTCCGTAATTTTAAAACGCTTTGATTTTGCAGTAATGAAAGGAAATTTCTTCCTCCTCAGAAATAAATGAAAAGCAATAGATTTGAGAGGAGACGTAAGCAATAACAGGCTCGGGTTTCAGAGGAAGGAAATCTATTAACTGTGTTCAAAGAGAGGAGGTATTTAATTGGTGAATAACACAAGTCTGCAATATGGGCTGTTAACCCTCTGGGAGCAGAGCATCSCTTCCATCAAAGTTCTGCTAAAAAGTCACCTGGAGACCAGGTCTGCCACCAAATATCATCTCATACTCCCTCACCAGGGGGATTTAAATTTATTAAAAATATTCTGTCAAAGCTAGATCACGGCATGGCCAGAATTAGGAAGAACAGGCAGGGTTGGATATGAACAATGCAAGAAAGAAAGACAAAGCAAAAACCAGGAAATTTTCCCAAGAAATCCTGCAAACACACATTCCGAGCACATTAAATTATTGCAGAAATAACTAAAATATAGCAACATTCCATAACAGCACAACTCCACCTAAAGAAACCTGACAAGTTTTCTCCTCTTAGAGTGTATTTTTGGAGAGTAAAGAGAGAAATCAAACCCATTAAAAGTGAAGGGGAACAGGATCTTTCTTRSCTCAAATGTGAAGATTTAAGAATCMTAYAGTGCATAMAAGCTACTGTGATTATGAGCAGAAAATTTCTAAACCTCTCATGAGATTTAGAACCATCTTATGACACAAACCCAGGCATTTCTAAAACTGGAAAATATTTACAGATCAATTTCATCTTTGATAGATATAAAAACTTCAGGCTATCCCATTTTATGATCCATTTCAGAGTTTAGGAGAAAGTCCTGATCTCATTTTTCTCCTGAAGAGAAGGAAAACGTCATAAATCAGCAAAGTTCAGTACCACAATGACACTCGTTCATTATCTCTAAGTCTCCTGACAGCAAATATACTGGGGGAGAAAAATAGGATTTTTTGCCATCTGTTAAAAGACTAAATTCAAAATTAATATTCCTCCAGGAACTGTGAAATAATGCAAAGTCTGGAGAAATGGGATTCTGTGCAAATGCTGACCACGGGAGCTCTACCTGGTGGCAGCATCCTGTAGTGCACAGCTCAAAGGACAATTYCTGTTCCRTGTGATGYTCACRGTCACAAAGATGGGAAACATCTCARTCYTCAACTGMAAATTAAAGGATTGAGGGGCAGGGATGGGGAAATGAAGGGTGAAAGCACCATAAACTTTCATGTCAAAGCATTTAAACCGTGCTTACTAAAATCACATCATCCCAGCCTCAAAGGATGGAGTAGTGACTGTTCAAGTGTATTGAGAGTTTACAGATTCTCTGTAGACAGGAATGAGAAGGACTGGAGGTTTCAGCTGAAAACAACATTTTTTTAGGTAAAATTCAGTAATCTAAACCAAAATTTGGCAGTGACTCCTGGTTGCCAGCATCGTTTCAGCCAAGGTTTAAAATGAGAGACTTCGTCTCACTTGATGTACAAACATATTACACAAATGTATCAAATTAAGGTACAAATTAAATACACCAGTGGCAAACTAGGTCTTTATGGTCACCAGAAAACCTGAGAATTTTTTTAACTACAAAACCTCCATGTGTAAGATAAACCATTCAAAGAAGTGGAAGGAAATTCCRCTTCGTTATTCAGTTCAGCTCAAAAAAGCAAATATACCTTAAGCCCTTACTTAATGCTGGGAATCCAAACTTTCCTCACACCTGCAAATTGGATTACCAGAGGTGAAAATACAATGTATTGGCTGAACAGCCAATACACTGAGACAATTTCTCACCAAGAAATGACTACACAACCTACTTTTCACATCATTTGGACAGTATTACAACACAATTCTAGGCTCCAAGTCTAAGCTCTATCTCCATATCCTTTATAGAAGCATTTCTTGRGTGATTTTTGTTTTCTGCATTGCATTCCAGCATATTCAAATCGACATGCTCTGAGTTGTGACTGCTGCAGTGGAACGAATTGCATCTCTTCATATGGAACTGCTTTGCACAGCAGCAGCTCATTCCTGAAACACATTCCAGTCCCGAAAACAAGTGGACTTCGCTGTTTTTAATTGTACCTTAAACAATATTTTTATTTATACCACTTGGAAAGGGTGTCCACAGCCACATCTGTTTGCAAAACCAGTCCTGTGTGAGGATGTTTTGTGTCACTGTGCCCAAYAGCTGGCACAGCTGAAGGGCCAAATTTACTCCAGGGCTGCAAATACAGAGATGTGAATGCCAGATTCAGCTTTGGGGAAATGTGATTTATCAGGAGGAGCACAAGAAAGCTGATAGCACCCCACAGAATTGAAGAAGCTGGGAAAGAGTTACTCAGCCAGAAATCCAGCTCTGCATCCAGGTGCTCCTTGGAATGCGGCCAGATTGCTGATGGATCAAGTGAAAATATGCAGATACAACATGTGAGCAGCAAAGGAAAACCCTAAGCCAAATGGTCTTATGGCAAGGTTGTGAGTGGMTGCTCTAAAAGCAAAGCAGCCCCTTTGGGTGTCAGTGTGGATCTGCAAAAACACAGCGGCTCAAGGGGCTTCATCTGGCAGGAACCAAACTCATCTCCTGATTTTTGCAAAGAAGTTCTCGTTCTGGGAACAGAAGAACCCATCCTTGAGCCCTGTCCCAGTCCTGACTGTGAAAGGTGATATTTATTGCACAAAGGGAGTTCTCAGCACACACCCCATGACCTCCACTGCCCCCTGCTCTGTCTCACATCCCTCACTTCGAGCACACATCTGTGCTGCTCAAACTCCCAGGGGACATTTCCAGGGGAGAGGACTCAGCACTGCTGACAGCAGCTCAACTCCTCTTCTCTGAGCTCCTATTTCTTCACTGTCCCAAAACCACCCCTTGATTTCTGTGAGCCCAATGCTAGGTAAGCACACATCACACTTACATTGTTTCACACACCTGGTTTTGGACTATAGAGCTCRCAACAAAGCATTAAAAATGTGCTTTTTTTATCATGAGAGACACCTAATTCCCCATCTAAAGGCCCAAATATGCCTTACAATGAAAATGCCATACAGCTCTCTGGTCATTCCAGAGTTCTCTGAAGCTCCATTAGAAGATCATCAAGGGCTAATTGTATGGAAAAGCAGCTGATAGAAATAGCTCATCATCCTGTAATCTGTTCTACATTAAACCTCCTCAGGGGGTTTGGAAGCAGAACACCAACATCCACACAGATCCCTCCAGCATTTCGAGCTCGGAGCAAAYGCTCAAGTTAGCAACAGAACAAAAACAATTATGAAGAATATCCTGTATAGCCTCAGCCACATAAGATCTCAATCAAAACAACAGCAAAGAACATATTCAGCRTGGTATGTTCCAAGGGATACATTTGTTGCTCTGATTTCATTGACTGCAGATGGCCAGCGTCAAAAGAACAAACCAGAATTATTAGAAAAAGGTGATTCATGGAAAGARCCCTCCTGGAYATTTCCCTGYTCCTTGGTGAAAGTTGGCAGACTCKCTCCTAAAGAGGGGTGGCATCTTGKATTTCTGYTTGCAYCAAAGGTAAAGTCCCTMCACAGCAAAAAAGTTTGGAGAAATTTATACCTATATTTCTAGACTTTCCCCATCTCAGAGAAACAGTAAGAGTGGCAGTCATTTCAGGAACATCCCCTTGGGAAGGCACTCAAGACTCTGCCACATTTCTGGGGGTTTGGGTGGCTGCTTCTGACTTCTGATCCCAGTGACCCCAGCCCAACATCCTCACAGMATCATTTCCAGAAGGAAATGTTTCCTCTGTTCTTTCAGTCACACGATTTTTAAAAAGGTAAAAGCAAACAAAAATTGTCGGGAGGCAATTCACAGCTAACAGCACCTCCAGCTTCAAAAGTGCAGAATCACAGTTATTACTGATGACAAATGCAAACAGATTAATGTAGGCCAGTGCTATTCCTCTTCCTGATAAAGTAATTGCTCAGAAAGGGAGCACGAAGCACGTCTGAAAGGAACACAGAGCACTTTGAACAAAGGAAAGCGTTTTACCACAGAATGAACTTAACTTCTCCAAGCACCGTGATGGATACTTGGTGCTCCAGCAAAATGGAGTAACAGAAACCACCTTAAAAGCACTTCTGGTAAAGACCGTGAAAGTATGYATTGCACACAAAGCCGGTGAGCGATAGGCTTGGAAATCTCGATTTTCAGACAGAATAAATAACTAAACTGAAAGCAGATATAAGGCGTTAATTATGAACGAGTGGGASGAAGTTGATGAAGATAAAAAAAACAGGAAGATAAGGTTAGAAATCAGGGTATACAAAGACATCTGAAAAGGCTTTTGTCAGGTTGTTTTGAGAGGGGGAGCAGAGGGACACAACATTCCTTAAAAACACAGCAGGAGAAAGGTACACAAAGCAGGAAACAGTTTCCAGAAACATTCAATTTCAACACGCAAAAAATTTAACCACGGATTTTGCTCATGCTGCCAGGTACTCTCTGTCAGAACCTGACCAGAGATCTTCCTCTGGACACAAACACTACATTGCACTGACAACAAGGGGCGTTTGCTGCAGAACACCCCGAGAAACTTCCCCGGCAGCCGCACACGTGTGGCCCCGRGCTCTTTGTGCGCTCCCGGCCGCGGGTGATGCTCCCGCTGCTATTTCCATCCTTCATCCCTGTTTTTATCCCCGTGCCCCTCCATCCCCCGCGGCACCGCCGAGCCCTCCCTACAAACCCCATCCACAACTCTGCGGGGACACGCGGAGCTGCAGCGCACCCACCCGAACTTCCCCGGGGAGCCGAGAGGTGCGGGATGCTCCCTGCAGGGACAGGGGCGGTGTGTCCCGGCCGTGCTGAACCCCGCACAGTTATTCACATACCGAGTCCCGCACAGTTATTCACATCCTGAACCCCGCACAGTTATTCACACACCGAGTCCCGCACAGTTATTTACATCCTGAACCCCGCACAAACTCACTCACATTCCCCGCACAAGCTCACTCACATTCCCCGCACAAGCTCACTCACATTCCCCGCACAAGCTCACTCACATTCCCCGCACAAACTCACTCACATTCCCCGCACAAACTCACTCACATTCCCCGCACACACTCACTCACATTCCCCGCACACACTCACTCACATTCCCCGCACACACTCACTCACATTCCCCGCACACACT